>NC_033801.1:65311870-65389918 GCF_001876935.1 Asparagus officinalis | reverse complement strand
ACAAATAATTTACTACTAATGTTGTTTGTCTAGTGTTTGTGCATTCCTATGTTTTGTAGACAAACAACGTAGTTGGAGGATGGATGAAATAGAACTTCAACGATGATATCAAATGGAGGTTGGCGGAATGTCGGTGAAGCCTTGCAATTCAAGTTAAAGATCAAGTTCAAGCTTCATCCGCAACGTGTACCAAGTCAAGCTTAATTGAAGATCAAGATTGCTTGGGTAATGTAGTTTTAGATTTTATATTATGTGTGTTATATACTCTAAGCTCAATATCTATACACACACATTTATTGGTTTCCTTGTATATATATATAGTTATATATATATACATAAGTTTTGGTTTCTATGCATATATATAGTTTTATATATATATACATACATATGTTTTGGGTTTTCATGTTTATAATATGAAATCACATATTTCATATTTACTATTGTGTTCTTGAAAACATTGCATAGAATATGCAATTTTGTGAAAATATTGTCTTATTAGTTTATAGACTTCAATATCAGTTTATACATGTTTTACTAAGTCTATAAAAACATTTCACAAAGTTTCAAAAGTTGGTTTATGTCAAAACATCAAAATTCAAGTATATCATATTTTTATGTTTTGGACTATTTTGTAAAATGATGATATTTTTCATTTGGGAGGTCTTTTCTGATAACCAGTCACTGTAGCATGTTTAAAATCAGCATATCAGGTTTTTCATGTGTCAGATTTCGGTCGACCGCACCGGTCGACCGATCATTTGATCTTTAATCACTATGCGACAGAGAGTCTGTCGGTCGACCGGTCCGGTCGACCAAAAGCTCCATCGGTCGACCGCACCGGTCGACCGACGATGGTCCAGAACTGCTTCTTCGTGTTTTTGCTCTCCGTCGGTCGACCGACGAAATTTCCGGTCGACCGACAATAGATCCGTTGGACTTCAACGGCTATTTCTCTGAGCTGTTTGCTGGGGCTGTTTTTGTCTTTTGACTTGGGATTTTTAGCTGAGGTTTTGGAGGATATAAATACTCTCTTTGATCTCAGTTTTCAACTGAGAAAAGAAGTTTAACTTATTGACCATGTTGATGGTAACTTCTGAGAATTTATCATCTCGAATAACCGGTCCTCTTTGGTGGAAACGCCTTGATCTGGGCTTCGTCGTTCCATCGAAGATCCTCTCGAATACCGAGACCCTCTGCGGAGCGGTCTTGGGGCAGCTATACGTTGATAATACTGCCCTGATAATTTTGATACACGGACAATAAGAGTCCGCTTCCCGGGTACTTCTCTTTCGAGATTTATTCGTACCCCCAGCCCGATAGTACAACTCATCGACGTTGCGGTCGGAATAACCTATCGGCTGCTTACATGGATTCTCAGGTATAACGCGTTCGTCTGTCTGAAGCGTTTTCCTCTGAGTAAACATTGTCTTGTTGTCATCTACAGGAGTCACACTTTTGGAATTACACCCTTGTGAGGGTGAAACCTTAACGGGCTCCTGGTTTTCTGCACGTACCTCCGAGCGGGCTGTTGTAGAAATTAATTTGCCAGGAGGTCGCGTACGACCCCCAGTCCGGATGTTTGTTCGAAGCTCCTTTAACGGTCTCCAGCTTTCCTTAACAAGCGCTTTTCCTCGATTCTCGGGTAGGGCACCGACACGATCCCTCAATGGGATTATAGATTTGGAGAGACCCACGCTGTCATAGGGCTTCACCGGAAGTGCGGGAGCAATAGGAGCGGGATCTGGAGTTGACAAAGGCCGGAAGGCAGCTTCGGATGCTTTTGCCTTAGGCGCTGATTTGGCTTTTGGCGCCCAAACTTGTTTGGATCTCGGCGATCTCTTAACTGCCTCTTCCTTTTGCATTTCCTGTGCTTTTCGTACAAGGGTCCGGGCATGCGCACGCAAGGCGCGGCGCTTCTGGATTCGCTCCTCGAGAGTAGAGCGGGTTCTTTGGACACGAACCCATTCGTTAATTGGAGATCGAGAGGAGGATTCTGATGCTGGTCGTGGCGACAGATTAGCCACTTGGTGCTTTCTGAGCTCCAGATCTGCTTGGTAATGGAGTCCATTCATCTGATCCAAAGCCTTGGCGAACTGGCGCGCGAGGCGTTGTCGTTTCCTTTGACGTGCTCTCTTTGATAGAGTTGGCGCGCCTTCAGCAGCCGACTCCTTAATCGTGAAGTTCAGATCTGCAGATCTGGTCTCATTGGATGCCGGCGGACCGTTGCAAGGTACGACTATAGCATCGGCTATGGGGAGATCGATTTCTTGGTTCTTCAGATCTGGAGACCGACGGATCTTCTGGGTGGAGGAGGCCTTCCTGCACCTGCAAGGAGAGGCAGATCTGGAGGAGGAGGCACTCCTGCGCTTGCCAGGAGAGGCGGATCTGGAAGAGGAGGGGGAGACATACTCCTCGAACTTCTGCTAGTCGAACTCGTATTCGACCTCTTCGAGCACCCGGATCTTGATCATCGGCTGCGGCACGACAGCTCCGGCAGCGAAGATGTTGGCTCCCACTGTGGTCACCAGTTTGTTTGCGGAGAAAGTTGCTTGTTTCATTGCGAGATTCATTACAAACTTCAGACGTTTACAACGAATACAAAAATCAGTCTTTTTATAAGACTTTTACACAATGAAAACAAAAAAAGTTTACAACTTTATCAAACAAACGCAGAGATCGTTTATCGGTCTTCTGCTTGCGTGGGATCTTTGCCTGTGCCGGGGTTTATCCGTGGACCACCGTCGATCAAATCTGATTGCTGAAAAATTGGGCAGAGCTTTGTCTATCCGCGAAGGGATCGAGAAAACTTTAGCTTTTATCTCGGTGAAGCGAGATAATCACTCTTCTTAAGATTACCGCAACGGGATAATCCTAAGGAACGAATCCGGGAAACTGTAGATCTGACGAATCTCTCTCTCTTACGTTGAAGAACTCGATCCGATCTCTCCTCCTCCTCTTTGAAATCTGTGTACTTTAAGTCTTCAATCCGGCAGGGCTTCGCCGAGGCACGAGAATTCCAGCCCCAGAAAAATGAGGCCTAAGGCTTGTATTTATAGGCTTTTGGGGGTAACAGGTGGTTAAAATCGCATAAGGGCCAGGCTTGTATTTATAGGCTTGAGGGGATAACGGGTGGTTAAAATCACATAAAGGCCCAAATCTGCGTTGGAGACACCCTAGGGCGTCTCAAATTGGTTGGAGACACCCTAGGGCGTCTCAAATGGGTTGGAGACACCCTAGGGTGTCTCAAACTGATCCGAGACACCCTAGGGTGTCTCGGCCTTGGCCGAGACACCCTGGGGTGTCTCGGGTGGGCCGAGACACCTCGGGGTGTCTCATTCAGGCTGAGACGCCGTGTTATGTACACTTGTTCATTTCCGCCGTAACTTCTTCGTCCGAACTCGGATTTGAGCAATTCAAAGTGCGTTAGAAAGCTGACGAAGAGTTCTATAAGCTCCAATGATTAGATCATCTGTGGAATAAATGAGACACGAAGGGCATTTCGTCTTTTGTAAGTGACATGGGGCTCCCGATCAGTTCGTATCTTTATTATTCTAAAACTCCGTTGCTTCACATAGTTTGCCGATTCACTTCAAGCGTTCGTCAACGTCAATCAAGCTTCTGTGAACCAGATGGTGACGTTCATCGTCTTCTCTTAGCTTTGAGCTGTTCGTGGAGACCTATAGGTAATTTTCGATGCCTACATGACGTTCATCGTCTTCTCTTAGCTTTGAGCTGTTCGTGGAGACCTATAGGTAATTTTCGATGCCTACATCAACTTCCATACCTCCACTAGCAGTGACTTCTTCCTCTTCAGAAGTCTCCTCATCGGAAACGAACGACTCTTCTTCTGCTTCCTCCATTTTCTGCTTCCCTTTGCCTGAGGGACCAATAAGCTTCTTGTCACGTCTTTTTCGTTGTTGTATATTTTCTCGGACCATCCTCTCAGCAATTCGCGATGCAGCTTCGACCATCAACTCCGTGAGTGGCCTTAGAGGGACGGGTTCATTAGCTGCCATAAGCCATCTACAACATAAATATGTCAGCTCTAAGTGGCGTTCAACATTCGGAAGACTGAACTTAGCGCCAGTACAACCCGTCACATTCCACAACCAGGCTTGAGCATCATCTATCAATCCACCACGAGTATGAAACTACTGGTTCGGGTTCCCGATGAATAATTGGTCGTATCCAAGTTGACGGGCGAACCGGCACGACAAATAAGGCTCCAGGTAGTAGTGATCCTTCACTCGGAAGATGAGATGGCCTGGTCTTATATTCATCAACCATTTGAAGCAGCCAACGTCGAGAGAAATCTAACTTGTTCCCGGCGCCTCTATGTCGGCTAGCAACCCACTATATCGACTGGTAAATCGAGGGAAGCATGGATTGAACACCCAACCCTTGTGGATATGCAAGCTCTTCCTGACATCTGAGAGGTCCTGAGCTTTCTATTTGCATGCCTCGAGTAATCGTAGCAAAGGAGTGGATAGATCGGCCTTAGTTGGGGCTGATATCAAATCAGGACGATGAAGAACTAGCCAACCCATCAGATAGGTTCAAGGGAGCTCCTCTTTTACCATAGGGATCTTATAGGATGGAGTATCTTCCGCTTGAGTAAAAGCTGTAACCACTTGACGAAGCCCACGATGGATGTCGGCGACCATCGCTGGCAGAGATAAGTTTTTTCCGTAGGCAAGCTGAACAGCAGGGAATAACACCTCTATCAGCAAGGCGTCAGAGGTCTGATATAGCACCACGCACTTCTTCAACCAAAGTACGATGTAACCGATCAACAAAGTCTTGGGGTGAATGGACTTTTGGGCGCATCATAAGAAAGTCTTAAACTTGGTCCCCGCATGGAATCTACCTTGGGCACTCGCAATGGTGTAGGATTGGGCACCACACTTCTCAATTAGTTCATTAATCTCTGAAGAAGTTAGCGATTTTAACTCACAAATCGCCTCGTCGAATTTTTCCAAATTCTTGAATAGATAACCCGAGAATTCTTTCAGGCTTATTTGAGAAGATTTCTTCCTCGCAATTGGACTGGTTCCAGGTAGGGCTATCTGATAATGACACGTAAGTTCCCATAATGTGTCATACCGAGAGGGATTGTGGGTTTTAAGTGAAGTAACTCCCGGTTGGAGGGAAAATACTCCTGGTACGGCAGATCTCCCATCGATAATCCAGAAACCTTATGCATCTCGTGGAGAGGTAGTCCTAACTCTCTGTTCTTGGTCAGAAAAGTGTTGGTGTCCGGATTGTATAGCTCTATTAATTCAGTAAAGTGAATAACGCTCATAGGTAACCCCTATTCAGTGGCACGAATAGCTTCATATAACCCCATCGCCTTCAATTCAGCACCCCATCAATTGAGAACATAACCTGTCATTTTGCCCCACCATAATTTATCTGAATAATGAGACCAGCCATGGCACCTATAATTCTCAATAGGTAACTCTCGCCCTAGCATAGCAAGGCGATTCTTTATTGTTCGAGCCACTGTAAATAACTCCCCTTTAGGCGAGTCCCCCAATCCCATCACACCAGGGTGTAACCCTATGATATGGTTTCTACCACTTGAGCTCGGGAGTGAGTGACTGGTGACATATCCACAGTGAACATTGCTGTGTTCCGCTGTCAGAGTCCACGACATCTGTCACGTCATCGCTTGCCTCTGCAATTCTATTAGTGAGCGATGACGAGGGAATGGAGGGAGGTATAAACAAGCTGTGATATCGCTATATAACCACCGCTCAACTCCGAGGGTTATGGCGGTTGAATCTGTCACGGAGTCGTCGAACATATAATTCGTCTTCCTTAGAGGATGAACAGGATCTGTATCGTCCACGAACGGCATGTCAGTAATTAGCTAGCACATGGTGCGACGATCCCCTTCCCATACCAGTTAAGAGAAATCATCTGTGATGTCCGAAACAAACTGAGAAGTGGGTGGAATCGACGTCGGATTGTCAACGGTAGTGTAATAACTACTCATGTGACCATCTATCTCGAATGGATAAAATGTCGTCGCAGGGTATTCAACTAAAATGAATAACCCGTGTTCATTAAACATGATTTTTTTTTTAAAATGGTGAGGCGATACAGGTCGTTGAATTCGTCTCACGAATCCGTGAGATAGAGTCACTACCTTGTAATTGGCGAGACGACTTTAACTTTATCGCGAACACACAGGATAACGTACATCATCGCGCAAATAGCGTGATGATGTACCCTATCTTACAAAATGCGATACGGCAAGAAATCGCCCCATATTGCCTCAAGATGCATTTTGACCAACCAAACGTATCTGATAAGTGTCGACCCCTACAAAGGAGCGTGTCAACTCTTCCCAATTACCTCACCAAGGAGGACAAAGTGGGGATGCAATATGCCATATCATATGTTAAATACTGGCTTTATAGGTAGAAAAGTATACCTATGAAAGATAGAGGCTCCCTCTCAGGCGACTGAGTGGCTGAGCAGCTCCTCGGAATGCGGGATCTCCTCGTCGACATGGCTAATCTGCAACGAAGATCAACAATTCAGTTACATCGAGAATCAAGATGCATAAATCTAATAATTAAATGGAAATTGTGAAATTTATCTGAAATCCTACAAAAGTTAGGATTTTCCGATTAAAAGTCCAGTTAAACCGACGGATATCAAAATTGGAACATGGAGTTCTATCAATGCACAAAATTGAGATGATAGCTCCGAGCTAGGTCCAAATCAAGCAAGCGAATAGGTTCGGTCATCAATCGAAACCAAGCAAGAAGTTCAAGGGTTTCGGCTATCCCACAAGTTCATAAGGTCATCAAAAATGAGAATGTGACATGCACAACAAAGTTCTTCCAACAACATCCAAGTCCAAAACCAGGCGTACAAGAATCAAAAGACAAAAGTTCTCAGCCACACTCAGGTTCAAGGACCTACTTTTGTTTCCTAGAAACCAAGACAAATACCTCATAAACATATCTCAAGTTACGGTTCTCAAACGGAATACAAACAGTGGCCTCAGTTTATGCCCAAAATCAACACTCAGTTTCAGTTTTTATCAAAATCAAACCAGTACTTTCAACCAAATACCTGAGTTTAGTCCAAACCCTATGCATGATTAAGAGCAATGCATTGGCTACCATCCAAAATTACACACAATTGAGCAAATACTTCAGACATCAAGCAATCAGGTCAATATTCACGGTCAAGTATTCCAATATTAGTTCTCATTCAGAATTAAACTCGGAATTTCAGTTATCATCCAAAGCCGAAACCCATGAACCCAAATTAGGGTTCTAATCATCCTTAAATCTCAAAATCGAAATTCAAGAGCAAGATTAAAGTCAAGCTAAAGCTGAAATTTCGGTTTAGTTCTCTTCACAACCAAAAGCTCAAAAATCGGCCATCATTCAAAAGCCCAAGATCAAATTTTGGTTTTCCCCAAATTCGAAGAACTTGGGCTTCAATTATCAAAGTCAAAGCTCAAAGATTCAACCAAAAATTGAAGCAAGGGCAGTGAAGCTTACCTGGATTCGAAGAGGAATTAAGAAGAAGAAAGGCCCGTCGAAGCAAGATCAACCGATGTTGAACCCAAGTCAAAAGATGGCCGAATCCTAGCTTGCCTTGCTTGGAGATTTGAGGAAGTTGAGGAATTTAAGGAGCTTGGGGGTATCTTAATCTTGTTTGAACTCTTGAAGCAAAGGGGTTCTTGAAAGACTGGAGTTTCAAGAAGAGGAGAAATCTGAAATCGGCAGAAGAAAAGAAGTGGGGAAGACTTAGGGAGATCGGGTTTTGTAAACCCCAACACCGCCTTCATGAACCGCACTCACGCGGGTCAGAAAGAATCTGACCCGCTCCCACGTAGGTCAAAAGTGACTGACCCGCACTCATGCGGGTCAGCAGTGACCGACCCGCACTCATGCGGGTCAGCAGTGACCGACCCGCTCCCGCGTGGGTCAGAAGTGACTAACCCGCACGCGGGGTTAGTCTGGCGGTGGTTTTCGCGGTATTTTCACCCGCTCTCGCTCATCTTCGATGTATTCCATACCCGTATTCACACTCCAATGGGTATATGAGTTCAAACTGTTTCCCACCCTAGACGGGAAGTTCCTGGAGAATATTACGGGTAATATTCTTAAGGATAACCCGACAACCTCCAACATGTACACGAGGCTAAACTGATTCCCGAAACTCCTAGGAGTATATGAGTATAAACTGGTCCTCCCCGCTCCAACGTCTTAAGAGGTTAAACTGTGAACGTATGAGTATAAACTGTTTACGCCGGTCAACGCGTTGCGAGGAAAGTCTACGTCGGTTAACTCGTTGTGAGGAAAGTCTACGCAGGTTAATGCGTAGCTATGAGCCAACGTCGATCAACGCGTTGTGATGAAAGTCTACGTCGATCAACGCATAGGCATAAGTCAACGCCGGTCAATGCGTTGTGATGAAAGTCTACGTCGGTCAACGCATAGTCATTAGTCAACACTGGTCAGTGCGTCGTGATGAAGGTTGATGCTTCAACAGTTTTTGCCGAAACAAGATTTGAATCAATCCTAGTTCAAGGGATATTAATCCCTGATGAAGGTAATCAGTCTGACGTCGACTCAACGACACGAACTAAGTTCAGAAACCAATAAATTAGTTTCAATTTGAGACTTTGACAACGGTCAGACGATAACGCAGCGCCGGAAGAATTTCAGCTCTTCGATAAAATACTGAATAGGCTGAAAAATAAAGAAGTCAACAACTGAAGCCAGTTACAGGTCCTTTTGCACCGACTGAATGTGGGGGTCTATCACATCCAAAGCATTTCATACTCCTTTATAAAAGAATGAGACTGAAACACTTTGGATGGGGTAACTGTAGGCGTCTAAAAATGCCTATAGGTGTCCGCACGCAGCTCGAGACGAAGAGAAGACGATGAACGTCATCATCCGGGTCAAGAAGGATTACCTGAGTGTCCACCATGCTTGTCGGTCAGCTCCAAGTACTGTAAAGAAGCTAACGAGCGCATGAAGCGAGTTATCAAAGCGTACAAGTCAACAAGATAACCAAATGTGAAAAACGGTAGAAAGTACAAATCTGAGAAAGTCGGGAAACACCGAAAAGATCAAAACCTGCGTGGGGCGTGAGTCATCACTTGGTGACCTGCGCACACGCGAGTCACCAAGAGGTGACCCGCTGAGTTTTCACAAGATTTACCTGTTCTAGAGGTTCCCAACTGACTTGATATCATCTCTACACGTGGGTAGGCTGTTATTGACTGAAGATAAGGCCAAATCTCCTATTCTCATCCAAATAACCGCATCTAAGGCCTATAAATATAAATCTGAGGCCTTCATTCTATAGGGCTGGAATTTTTATTAAGAGGAGGAGGTGTTGCTGAATTGAAGAGTCAAGAAGCACAAAATTTCAGAGGAGGCTAGCTAGATCCCAACAAACTTTGGCATAAAGAATGAGTCTTTCGAAGGATCCGAAGACCCTTACCCCCTTTCCTTGAGATTAGGCTTGGTCTTAATCTCAAGAAGAGTACTGATTTCACTTGGTCGATATCAGTACTTCAGTGAATGCTTCCTTGGTGAAGTAAAAGCTCTAATTAATACTTCTGCCAACCGGATCCGATCCGTAGGCGATCCACGGATAAACTCTGGCATCGACCAAGATCTCACGCAAGCAATAGGAGATAAACTGATATTGTGTGTAGTTTGAAAGAAATTTGTAATTTTTGATTAAAAGTCTTATAAAAAGGCTATTTTCTTGAGTTTATTATAAACGTATAAAGTTGTAATGAACTCATCAATGAAATCAACTTTTCACCCAAACATGTGTATATATTTTTTAAGAAAATCATGTCAAGACTTTTTAAATAGAAGAGAATATTCTAACATCTGATATTATAAAAATTAAATATAGTCAATTGAATGACTAGCAAAAGAGAACTTGCATCAGAAAAGTGTGAATAATAAGATAAAGAGGAAAGGTAATAGCATTGTCAACAGTACTACAAATAGCAAATTACAATGTAAAGTTAACCTATTTTGTGGTGCCCAACTACTGGATATAAACATCAATGTTTTCATATATATACTTTATAATTTATTAAAAAGGGTCATACAATCTTATATAATAAAATTAATTTATTATTGAATAGTAATATCATTATAATAATATCATTATTAGAAAAAATTCTTCATGAATTAATATGTTTTTTACGATATATAAGTTATGCACTCCAAATTCTTGTGTCTTTTATAGAGCCAAAAAGTTTGAATACGAGCCTCTAACATATTGCTCTCACAACAGCAAAATTCACTTAGGAGATATGGATATTCTAGATGAGTTATGTATCCTATATATAATACAATTATCCTAGGCAAGTGAGTTATAATAGCATTTTTCAATCACATCGTTTGGGGTAAAATTTAAAAAATCTAATGCTGATACTTCCTTAAATGTTGACGTGGTGCCAATGTAGCATCTCTATTTCCTATAATATTTTCTACATGTGGGGTCCACATGAAGATTGGGTTAGGTGAGAAATTAGGGGTTATAGATTTGTCTACACAATAAAAATATCATTACTCACAATTTTCTAATGCTCTATATATATCGATCGATCGAGAGAGAGAGAGAGAGAGAGAGAGAGAGAGAGAGAGAGAGGGTGACGAGTGGGTTTTTTTATAACTATTTAAAATATTATGTTTTTGTGAATCAGTAAGGTACCGATCCCACCATCCCTGTAATTGACCAGAAAATGATGAACATAGGCCACTAGCAATATCTTTTTCGGGATTACCTTGTTGTCTACATGCGTTGGCATATATAAGCATTTCTTGTAATAGATGTATTATTTGATATTCAGTATAACCATCAAGGTTCCATTCTACTAGGGAATTACCATCAAAACTTATTTTTTGGCTATTAAATTCTTCAAATTGCATATCGGTAGGAGTGGGTCTCATATAGTAATTCTTTGTATTATTGGAAGAATATGGATGTTTTGTTATACTCTGGATTGTTAGGGGTTTGTCAATATCATGATCAGAGCCTAGTATTATCCAATACATTAACACTCTGCTAGTATAATATTGTATTACTGTTCATTTTTACTATTCATTTCTATATTTTCTTCTTTTATTTTTGATATACATGTGAACGAAGAAGAATATATAGCTATAAACAATAGATATATCATCTCCTCCGTCTACACAGTATTCCCCACGAGCTAGCTCTATCGTATCAAGAGTAATTGTAAGATATATCCTCTTCTTCATTCACATGTATATCAAAACAACAGTGACCAAGACTTGTTTAGCCTTGATACGATAGAGCTAGCTCGTGGGGAATACTGTGTAGACAGAGGAGAGGATATATCTATTGTTTATAGCTATATCTTCTTCTTCGTTCACATGTATATCAAAAATAAAAGAAGAAAATATAAAAATGAATAGTAAAAATGAACAGTAATGGCGTGAACAGTAATGAACAGTAACAGAGGCGGAAGTGAACAGTAACAGAAGCAAATTAGATAGTATTTACATAAGAGATTTACAAACTGGAAAGAAAATAAACTTAAACACTTACAAACCGAAAGCTGGGAGATCCGTTGAAGCTAGTAGTAGTAGAGCACACTTATCTTACAAACACTCAAAAGAAAGATTAAAAGCAAACCTCACTCAAGTAGTAGTAGAGCACACTTATCTTACAAACACTCAAAAGAAAGATTAAAAGCAAACCTCACTCAAACTTAAACTAAAACTTAAAACTAAAAAGAGGAAACTGGAGGGATTTCACTAGAGAGGATAGGACTTCAACTCTCCAAAACGCCTCCCCCCTCAATGCCTCAACTCCTTCTCCTTTTATAGACTTTTTCTGGAGCTATGCAAAAGATTCTTTTTCATTTTTTAAAGCTTCTTTTAAAGCTTGGAGGTCCTCACCGTCTTCAATTTTGTCAACACCTAAGAGACGTAGAGTAGCCTAGCCTTTTTGACAGAAATGCAGCATCTTTCAGTATCCAAGGCAGAATAGTTACTTTTCATGTAGCCTTTTTGACCAAATTTCTTCTTCTATAAGCATCCAAAGCTGATTGGTTGTAGGTATGTAGGCCTGTATTTTAGCTGCAGTCTACTTTATTTAGTTGTGTAAGAAATTTATAAAAGTTAGACATTTTAAACTTTTGGAAAAGACAATGTGTGATCGACTTAGTGTTTAAGCCGTTGATATTAATCAGTAGTTACCATAAGTTAATGGTATGTGAATTTTACCATATGTCAGAGATTATCTCATCTATGTGTTATCTCCTCGACCAAATCGCTGTCAATTGATGCGTTATTCGAAGAGACGGGTTCTTTTTCTTCTTCTTGAATGAAGGCTTCCTCTTGATATTGTTTTGCACCCATAAAAACATCATAAGCTTCTTTGGTTTCTGGCCCAATGGGTGGATTAGTCATCCATTTATCAATGACTGCCTTTGTAGCTCTGTGATGTGAGGTTTCCCCCATGCAAATGTCAGTGCAGATGATTCGGAGTCCATCAGTCATAAAGTAGGAATAATCATCGAATAAAGTTTCAAGTTTTTGGTAGAAACGGATGGTACTTTGAAAACGATTGAGGCCTGTATCATAGCGTTCCTCATTAAACCATGAACTCCAAGGAAGAATTTCATAGAATGTAGAGATTTCCCAAATTTGTAAGCTCGAAAAATAGTCAGGTCCGCTTCGTTCATGTAAGGTAGCTGTAATGCTAAATTGAAGATGTGTCAAAGTTATTGGAGACAAAAAGATGGCTGTCTTGATTATGGCTGGCAGACCCCTAAGCCTTATTGGATTGTAGAAGAATGGAGGTTCCCTTGCGATTTGTAATTCGTAGACAAGTCCAGCATCAATATGCGGGATGTAGACCGGAAGATGATTAATATTTATCGTGAATCTGGGAGAACCATTTGTGATAAAAATTGTTTGTTCCTTGTGCTATTTTAAAAGGGAGACAATATTGTCATCTTCAACTTTTGCCTTAATAACATCTTGAATGTCTTGAGGCAAAATGTTTAGTTTGGACCATAACTGCTCTCTGTTTAGTCGTTCCATGCAAATATCTTGCTGAATGTATTCTGATATTCCGAAGGATTTGAAACATCTCATGAGATGTTAGTGTAATTTTATTGGAATAGGGATAGAGATAATTAATCTCATATGAAAGATCTATGAATTTTTCTTTCAGCTGATTGTTCTGTTTAAGAAATTGCTCATCCTTTTCTTTTAAAATGTTGACTAGATGAGTCATGTGAACTCTGATTTGTCGTTTTTCTTGATCGCAAATGTTGTTCCATAGATTATTAACAAGCATATAATCAGGATATTTTAATCCTGGATCATAAAAGTATTTGGTCCTTTTTGAAGGAGATGCTGGAGCTAAGCAATGAGATTTTCCTTTAGCTTGTAATATTAAAGCTTGATGAGTCATCTTTTTCCTGCAAAAAGTTCGAAAATGTATGTTTGAAATCAATATTTCATTAAAATAACGGAAGAATAATTCTAATTGTTTCCAATGTTCTTCAAAAATTTTTAAAAAGAGAATTATCACAGTGGGTAACAAGATGATAAATTCTCTACATTCATGAAGATATTGTTCTAAAAATTTTAAATATTTTTGTTGAAAGTGAGTAAAGCCTGGCGGCCTTCTCCTCCAAGTATAGAAAGAGAAAGGTAGGATGAGAACAGTTTTCCATCGATTTTCTTCTAAGATCTGCATTTGCCAAAAACCCATTTTGATATAAAACTTTGAGAATATTCTTCCATGTATAATATTTTCAATTTGATATTCTGGTACTTGATAATTAACCCATACCAAATTATTTGAGCTCATGTAATCAATAATTTGACTAGCAACTCCATGTTCAGAGTTAGAGTCCGAACAACATGTGTCATAATCAACTTTTATTAAATTGTCTTTGATAAGTATTTTAATTTCTTCTTTGCAGGCGGCCAGAAGATCATCATTCGTACGTACTGGTATGTCAAAATATCTATTATCAAAAGGAATACGAGAAAATTCTTTAATATATGAAAGACGAATATACCCTTTGTTGTTAAGAATCTTTGTGTTAAAAGAGTCTGGGCAATCTTTGTCTTCAGTATTAGAAAGAACATTTATGAATTTCTCTTTAAATTGTAATGCAGAAAATAGGTCGTTAACTAACATATCTTCTGGTTCCTTATTAAACCAAAAAGAGATATTAGGGTCTCTAGCCTGTGTATGTATTCCATGAGAATCTACAATAAAAGGCTTAAGATTATTGATAAAAGGAGTTCCCAGAATAATACATTGCTTGAGGTCTTTGAATAGAACAAAAGAGGTTTTAATTTTTTGATCATCATTGCAAATATAAGCATTAGTGAGTTTATATCGGGCTTTGAGAGATTGTCCATTTGCAGCACTGACAAGATGAGATGTTTTCTCATAAAACCAGTTTATATCGGGCTTTGAGAGATTGTCCATTTGCAGCACTGACAAGATGAGATGTTTTCTCATAAAACCTCAGAGGAATAAGATCTTCTCTATTTTCTCATAAAACCTCAGAGGAATAAGATCTTCTCTAATGCAATTTACATCTGCTCCAGTGTCAATAAGGGATGTGTGCTGGACAGAGTATTCGTCCATAATGTTAAGCATGATATTACATCTCCATTTTTTCTCAGTGTATTTTTCTATAGAATTTATAAATTCATTGTCATCAGAATCTTCTTCATGTTCAAAGTTTTTTATATTTTTGAAACCATTAGATGCTTCTATGGTTTTATTTTCTAAGTAAGTTTCTAAAATGTTTATTTTCTGCTTTAATTCAAAAAGTTCTATTTTTAAATTTCCTTGTTCCTTCTGAAGTTCTTCAAGATTTACTTTATTCTCAAGTTTTTTCTCATTTTGAATTCTGTTTATAATTTCAGAGAAAGTATAATATTCATTTTCTTTTTTTTTCTTCAAGAGCTTTTGTTAGATTTTTTCCCTTATTTTTGGTCATTTTAAGATACTTAGTTAATTGAGTTCTTTTTTCTTGTGGATCAGTAATAACATCTATGGTGTCAAGAATAAATTGTTCGTGTTCGCTCAAAGTGTTTATTTGGGAAGTTTCCGAAGAGCTTTCAGAAAAGTTGAAACAAGTGCAAAGATTATTACATAAATCTTCGTGATCTAAGGAATCATCATCACTAATCTTCAAATTATTAATAAACTGATCAATTTTTTCCGTAGTAAATTCTTTGGAGTCTATTAAAAGTTCATTGACCTTGGTTTTTAGATCTTTTTGTGGACATTTATTAGCATAGTGTCCTTTCTTTTTGCATTTATAACAAGTGGGGTTTTTAGTATTATTTGTTCTAGTCTTTCTTTTAGGAGGTGTTTTTTCTTCTTTCCAATTATTTCTTGGTTTCTGTCGTTTTTTATAATTTCTTATTCTTGGATTTTCCATTTGAAACCCAAATTGGTAACAAAAATCTCCCAATTCCCTTTTTCCTAACAGATTTTGATTTCTTAATTGATTGTTAATTTTAACATCATTACAAAGTTTTAGGCCAATGGTATTAACCCTTTGAATTAGTTCTCCAAAAGGAATTTGATCATAAGGTATACTTCCATTACTTTGCTCTTTAATGGATTCTCTTATTCTTTCAGCAAATAAGGGAGGAAGACCGGAAATAAATTTTTCTTTCCAAATGGGGTTATTACAATCATGTAATTGGTAGACCTTGGAAAGGAAGACATCTTTGTACCATCTAAAGTCTGTAAGGGTCTTGCACCTAAAGTTCATGAGTTGTTCTCTAACTTTATCTTGAAGGCTATTAGCTAAGCCAATGAAGTGATGGTAAATGGAAAGAAGTAAGGTGTAAACAGCATCACTAATAAAATTGCCATTCGCATCGTGAATCGGTTCTCCTAATTGGTTTTGTTTATAATTATTTAGAATGTTATGTTTATCTGTTGGGGTAAGATAGTGATCCCACCATCCTTGTAATTGACCAGAAAAGGAGGAACATATTCCGCTTGCAATGTCCTTTTCAGAATTGCCATGCTGTCTACAAGCATTAGCATAAATAAGCATTTCTTGTAAGAGATGTATAGTTTGGTATTCAGTAAAACCATCAAGATTCCACTCAACAAGAGAATTCCCATCAAAATTTGCCTTATGATTATTAGTTATTTCTTCAAATTGCATATCAGCAGGAGTGGGTCTTCTATAGTAATTTTTGGAGCTAGAAGGTTGCTTTCTTATGGTTTGTATGGTTTCATTATAATCAGTCGAATATTCAATTGTATTATTTAAGTGAGTTTCATTTTCGGACAAAACATTGATAGTAGGAGATCTATTTAAAGATAGGTCTTTTAATCTCTTAGTTAATTCTTCAGTAAGATTACTCATTTTCTCACTTAGTTTAAATGGTTTATTATTTCCTAATTTGATATTCTCAGTGAAAGCCTGAGGGGCAAAAGGTGGCATAGATATCTGGTTGATGATAGGCTTTTTCATGTCAAGGAGCATATTTTCAATCCTATCAGTTTGTTTACCTATTGTTTGAAGGTTAACGTTAGTAAAATTATTTTGTTCAATAACCAGAGAGATATGTTATTGTCTAGTTGTGTTGGAATTTGGCTCGAGAGTTTTTATAGGAGTAGCTTTGACTTCTTCTTTTCCTTTATTGAATTTTATTGGTTCAAGAGGAGGATGTAAGGATTCAATTTCTTTATCTTTTTCTGCCTTCCATGTGTTTGAGATCTTTTTTAGCATGTAGACCTGGTTTTCAGTGGGTAAATGTTTAAGAGAATTCTTTTGATCTTCAATGTAAACAAACTCATACCATAAGAAAAAAGGTATATTTTTTCTAATGGTTCGCATGCAATCATAATATAGGGCTCGAATAGATGATCTATAGTCCTTTTCATAAGTTTTAAAAAACCATTCTCTTTTATGTTGGTTTTTAGGAGAATTGAATTCAGTTCTTAGATATTCTTTATCAATCTCAAAAAGGGGTGTATTATCAAAGTTTTCATTAACATTAATGCTTAGTCCTGATGAATCTGAATCATCATAGATGGCAGTTGGCTCCATGTTATAGATAATTCCTATTGGTTTTTTGTTTTTAAGGAAATCTTTTCCATGGGTCGAACAAGAGGAAACTGAGGCACGTTTTTCTTCATTAGCTTCAAGAGTAATTTTCTGAACGAAGAAAAGTTAACCTCAACATCACCATTTGGATGTTCAACAATTTTTTGAAGATTAGAATTTTCAGGGGGTAAAGGTTCAATGACTTGACTTAATTTCCAAACTGAAGGAAGTTGAATTTCATTCCATTTTTAAGTTCGTGGTACAACTAGATTATTTTTAGCATGGGTAAGAAATAACGTAGTTGCTCCTTTTTCAGGATTAACCTTAGCTAAAGGTGTGAGAGTATTCATGGCTTTATAGCAGATCCTATAGGTTAAAGCAATATTCTCGGAATTTATATCCATATTAAATCCAAAGGTTTGAAGATTTAAAGTTAACACTTTGAGGATACTAGGGTCTGATAAAGAGACTGAAAAATTTGGAAAGGCATTGAAGAATATAGGACCATTGCTCAGACTTGATTCAATTAGACCAATTAAAGAGTCTGTAAAAACAGAGAACCTTCCGTCTCGTAAGCAAACAAGAACAGAGGTGTTAATGCCTTTTCTGGTAAGGGGTCTGATAGATACTTGAACTAGGCCAAGATGAAGGAATTTAAGAGTGGGATCTTCAGTGATTCTTCGGATGTCGTTATCACTAAGTAATTGTAATTTCTCTGTGCAAGAAGTTACAGTTTTTGTTTTTTCAATGGTTTTAACATGATATGATGTTTTTAGTTTAAAGCCTTCCTTACAATAAATATCATTAGTACTAACTTTAGGCATTTTCCAATTTTGAATAGTTTGGTCAATATTTTCGAAATCTAAAGATTCTGAGTTTTTAACTGACATAGTTCTAACAAGAAACTTAGGCATCTAAAGAAAGACTTTTAAAACCCAACCTGTCAACATCAAGGGATGAACACGGACAGAAAGGCCCTAGACGCAAACAAAGCTTAACGGGCAAAACCGTGTGAACTGCGACAACTAGTTAAGGATATAAAGACTTTAATCAGATAGCAAAAGGTCAAGCTAAAAATTAAGCATAAGAAGGGCTCTAAAAAAGTTCGCAATGTCCCCACCAGTCAACAATACCGGATGAACACAGAACAAAGCTGTGTAAGTTGCGACGAAGGCAAGTAAAAAGAGAACAAAGAAAGAGGACTAGAAAATGCTAGAGATTCTAGATCATACTAGAAAAAGATAGAGAATTAAAATTCAATTCAAAGAAAGCAGTAAAACCAGAGTAGTGCTTATGATTAAAGCTATTATAAAGCGATAAGACTGAATAATAAGATGCTTAGAATTAAAGCTAAGAAATAAAAGCAAACAAGCATGCAATATTTGTAGTAGTTTTTTACTACAAATATCTACAATTGTTTTATTGTAGAATGTGCAAAAGTGTTAAAGAGTGAGGTGATTCTCACGGGGATATACACCGGCTGACGGGGTCTATGGGTTCACCACCGCAGGCCGACTCCTCCACCGGCTAACTTGGCTCTGATACCAACCGTGACCAGGACTTGTTTAGCCTTAATACGATAGAGCTAGCTCGTGGAGAATACTGTGTAGACGGAGGAGAGGATATATCTATTGTTTATAGCTATATCTTCTTCTTCGTTCACATGTATATCAAAAATAAAAGAAGAAAATATAGAAATGAATAGTAAAAATGAACAGTAACGGCGTGAACAGTAATGAACAGTAACAGAGGCGGAAGTGAACAGTAACAGAAGCAAATTAGATAGTACTTACATAAGAGATTTACAAACTGGAAAGAAAATAAACTTAAACACTTCCAAACCGAAAGCTAGGAGATCTGCTGAAGCTAGTAGTAGTAGAGCACACTTATCTTACAAACACTCAAAAGAAAAATTAAAAACAAACCTCACTCAAACTCAAACTAAAACTTAAAACTAAAAAGAGGAAACTGGAGGGATTTCACTAGAGAGGATAGGACTTCAACTCTCCAAAACGTCTCCCCTTCAATGCCTCAACTCCTTCTCCTTTTATAGACTTTTTTCTGGAGCTATGCAAAAAGATTCTTTTTCATTCTTTAAAGCTTCTTTAAAGCTTGGAGGTCCCCACCGTCTTCAATTTTGTCAACACCTAAGGGACGTAGAGTAGCCTAGCCTTTTTGACAGAAATGCAGCATCTTTTAGTACCCAAGGCAGAATAGTTACTTTTCATGTAGCCTTTTTGACCAAATTTCTTCTTCTTTCAGCATCCAAAGCTGATTGGTTGTAGGTATGTAGGCCTTTATTTTAGCTGCAGTCTACTTTATTTAGCTGTGTAAGAAATTTATAAAAGTTAGATATTTTAAACTTTTGGAAAAGACAATGTGTGATCGACTTAGTATTTAAGCCGTTGATATTAATCAGTAGTTACCATAAGTTAATGGTATATGAATTTTACCATATGTTAATGGCGAATTTTACCATAAATTAATGGTATATCATAGATCAATACCGTAACAATCGTCGCCATTGTTGTCAAAACCATCTTCACTATCCATGGGAGTATCTTCAAGCACGGGTCATCTTTTATTTTAACATGCTCTGATGTCTCAGTAGATTCTGAAGTAGAGGACGTAGTATCCATTGGTGCTAGTATCATTAGCATTTCATCATAAGTTAATGACTTTAGTTTTTCTTCACTCGCATTTGGATATTGTAGGGCTGGGCATATTCGGTTCGGTTCGGTTTTATGCCCAATCCGCATCCAATCCGAATTTTTCGGATGCTCAAAACTCTCATCCAGATCCAGATTTTTTCCCCTTCATCCGAATATTCGGCCCAACCGAAATTCGGTTCAGTTCGGTTCGGTTTCGGTTTTGAATTTGCAAAGAGTTCTATCCAAAGACTTCTTTTGTGAATTTGCAAGCTGGGCATTGTCCTCATGATGAGGTTCCTGAGCTCGCCAACAAAGCTTTATTAGACTGGTTATCATCTTTAGAATAAAGTTTTGAGTTGATATAATTACGCAGAGAACTGATGTTTTAAAGATGTTGTTCATATAATACAGCATGCTTATCTCTTGTAAGTATCATGTACATAACACATTTTGTGATTGATTTGAATCTTATGTAATTCTCAAGATCTTTTCTGCGAAATTTTTTAACTAAAGTTTAAGTTTATTTAATTACACGGGGGAGTGATGTTTTGTATGATATTGTTCATATAATGTAGCATATGCATCTTTTGTAAGTGCATCATGTGCATAACAAATTTTCTGGATTGATTTGAATCTTTACTTAGTTCTCAATGATATTTTTCTGTGATATTGTTGTACTCATTGCTTGAAACTGCTCCTTGCGCCGTTTGAATCTATTGGATGATAACAGGAAAAGTTTTGAGGTATAAGTTTAGTCTCTAAACCGCCCAACAAAATTCGGGTCGGTTTTTTTTTGGGCGGTTTAGGGGTTCAAACCGGATCCAAACCGATTTAATTCGGTTCGGGCGGTTTATAGACTTCTTCTCATCCATTTAATTCGGTTCGGTTAACCGGTCCGTTTTTTCGGGCGGTTTTTTCAGTTGAACCGGTTTTTTTCGGTTTTTGTCCACCCCTAGGATATTGTAGCGCAAATTTGTCATAAAGACTTTCTTGTATGGCCTTCATATCAGATCTTCTAGGATTTGATTTTATTCCATATTTTGGACTATAGTCTGGGAGCAAAGAGCCTTTTCTTTCATTAAGATAGTTCGCAATATTCCATTTATCATACCATTTTACAGAAATACTTCTTGCAAAATAAGATGGTGTATCGTTAACACAATCCCAATCCCATTGCATAATCCAGGGCAGACCAAATTCCATAGATATTTGAAGCATATCTAGTGGAGATATATTTTTTCCTTGTTTTTTAAGGACTTCTTTTGGCATAATTTCTTTGATGGCTCCAAATTTAGCCCAGAAGGTTTCAATAAACCAATTTGGTAGACACATTTGATTCATAAATCGTATCCACCATGAATGCTTTCCCAGATGATTTTGAATGTATAGAACATGTTCCCAAGCGGTTTGATAGTCCCAATAATTGTATTGTTAGGGACCAATTAGAGTTTTTTCTTTAAACTTTCGCGGAACGTTGGGATTTTCATATGAGTTCCATTCATTTAAGGGAATAATACGATATATTCTTAGCCGAGAGTAACTATATTCTTTACCTCGGTATCTATGATGAGCAAATGCGATTTCTGTTTCTTTAAGAATTTTCTCATAGTAGAGGGTAGTTTTACAAAACATGGACGGAACATAGTAATATTCCTTGGGAAGGAATTTTGCTGCCATTTCAATCGGTAAAAGAGTCTGATCAGACGTTTCGAGGATGACAAGTTTATCCAATGTTTTCTGATAAAATTGAGAATAAGTTCCCTTATTGTCTTGTGTTAAGGGAGTAGAAGAAGATCTCTCTTTTTCATGTGAGAGAACCCTTTGGTAATGATATTTTGACAGTGCCATATCCTTGTAGAAATTCCCTGGAGAGGAAATCAGGTAAATTATTATTATCTCCCTTAATAAATTCTATGTCAAAATCAAACATGGTAAGGATAGCTTGCCATCTAGCAAATATTTGTTTAGATGCTAAGTTTTGAACATCTTTATTGATAACGTATTTGGCAGACATACAGTCGATTCTGAGCAAGGAAACGAGCCCTCAAGGCGGAAGAAGTGAGCCAATACGAGAAAAGCGCTCGCCAAAAGCTGCTGGTTGGATCGAGAGCTCAACGAGGGGCAAAGCTAAAGCAAGACGTCATCAAGTCTGCACCTGTTGTGCTCAGAGGCAATAAAGAGGAAGAATTGACCACCCCGTTAACTTCTCAGCAGCAGGGATTGTCATCGCCTTGTCCAGTTTCTATGGAACAAGCTGCTCTTGAATCCACTCACTCAAGTCCTGCAGCTCCTGGTGCATTGGTGCCTTCCTCAACTGCTCCTCTAGGTTCAGAGTTTTTAAAAGGACTTAGCGAGCAGCTGGAGGGCGGGATGAAAGAGACGATTAACCTCGTTAGCATTGGGCGAGGTACCTTTGATGATTTTAAACCCTTGTTAACAAGTTGCCTGAACAACATCAAGTGTTTGGGCGACACCTAATGGACCGAGCACTGCAGAGAGGACGTCACTCGCCTGGAGGCAGAGTTGAAGGCTTTAGAAGACTTGAAGTGTGTTGATTTGGAGTCTGAAACAGAGCAAGCTTTTGCTATCATTCGGATTGCCAACATACATCAACAAGAAGTCCTTCACAAGAATTTATTCGAGAAAGAGGCGCATATTACGAGCTTGTAGGAGCAGCGTGATCGAGTACAAGCTGAACTGGCTGCTTCCGCTTGTACTATTGTCCAATTACAGGCTCGACTTGCTGAGGAGGAGACGACTGTGAAAAAGCTCCACCTCAAGAGTGCATAGATCGATGACGCTTATGGAAAGGAGATGCAGGCTCTTGAGGAGATCCAAAAAGAAACTATTGTTGATGCACCTGTTGAAGCGAAGCTTAGAAAGGAAGTTGCTGAACGGATTCGAACAACCCATGAAAAGAAGCTCTCAGATGTTAAGTCCAGTCTCGCATCCATTAAGCTGACGGATCCTGATACTTAGCTTCATTTTCCCTTTTTTAGTTTAGTGCTGATTTTTGTATTATTTTCATGACAAGTATTGTCACTTTGTAGCAAATCAACAATGTCGAATAAAAATGATATCATTTTGCCTTTCACTGTTTTAGAATTGAGAATGTCATAGGTGTAATGTTAACTTAGCATAAATCTAAAATTCTCTTTATTATTAAAATAATTCCAGAAAATTTCAATCGTCAGATGTGTAATGTTAACTTGAAGATATACAAGCTGGGGAAGGTTTGAAAGATTTGTTACTCTCAACTTAATAAATTTCAAGTAACCAACCCCTAGTCTAAGTGAGTTTGATTTCTTCTCTTAGACTTGGTTGGGAATTAGAAAAAGGGTCTCATAATCTACGGGTAGTATTTCTTGAGAAATTTCTCGTTAATTGGCATCATGAGCCTATCACCTTTCTAATTGATGAGACGGTAAGCTCCATTCGAATAGACTGATTCTATTACGAAGGGTCCTTCCTACTTGGAATTGAATTTGTATTTGGTCTTGTGCGTCATCACCATGGGTCATCTGAGAGCTAAAACTAGATCGCTAGTCTTGAAGATCCTTTCCTTAACCTTCTTGTTGTAGGCTTTGAAAATCTGAGTTTGATATAACTTGATCTGTTGCTGGGCTTGAAGTCGCTTATCGTCTAATGCTTCTAGTTCTTGAAGGTGTAGCTGATGCTGCTCTTCATCTGTCATTTCGGTTGTCAGGGCAACTCTCAGGGATGGGATCTGAATTTCTAAAGGTAATACGGCTTTACTGCCATATACCAAAGAAAAGGGGGTGGCTTTCGTCGGGGTTTTCACCGTTGTGCGGTAAGCCCATAGACATTCGCCAAGCTTTTCGTCTCAGTCACGTCAACTCTTAGAGACAAACGTTTTGAGAAGCTTCACGATGGTTTTATTAAAAGCTGCTGTGAGGCCTTAGGCTGGCGGGTAGTATGTCATTAATGCGACACTTTGGTTTCTGAACTTGTCGCAGAATCTTTGAAAGCCGTGACCGACGAACTGTGTTCCATTATCGTGGATATTCGTCTCGATACGCCAAAGCAGTAGATGACATGATGCTTGATGAACTTGACCACGTTTGAAGTCTTGACTTCCTTCAAAGGAATAGCTTCTGCCCACTTGGAGAAGTAATCAGTTACTGCCAATATGAACCGATATCCTTTGGAGGTCGATAGGGATATAGGTCCGACGATGTCCATTCACCACATCTCGAATGGCCAAGATGAAGATGTTGGATGTAGATTTTCTGGTGCTTGATAAATTAAGTCACCGTGAATCTGACATGCATGACACCATTTAGCATAATTGATAGCGTCTGCAAACATTTTAGGCTAATAGTAACCAATTCTTCAGAGACGATCTCCTAATTTAGCTCCTGGTTGGTGCGCTCCACACATTCCGTTATGAGCTTCCTTGAGAGCTTATTGTGCTTCTTTTCTAGAAAGACAGCGAAGTAGGACTCCATCATGCGATTTTCGGTATAAGGTTTGAGAAACTGCATCATAATAGAATCGAAGGGCCTTCCGTTTTACAGCGGCCGCTTCCTTAGAATCATCGGGCAGTATCCTGTACAAGACGTAATCAATATATGGGAACCACCAATCCCTTGGTTTAAGGTTAATTGAAGTTTCACAAGCGATCCTTGTTGTCATTTTGTATGAGCAATCTTCTAGAAGCAGCTTGGGGTGATACAATTCACGACCCATGACGAATATCGTCGTCTCTACTTTTGGTGGCAATGCTAAAGAAGTTGCCAACGAGGCTAAAACGTCCGCATATGCATTCTGGACTCGTGGGATGTATCTAATAAAGAAGCCTTCAAACTTCTGGGCTAGCTCTAGTACGGCGAAGTGGTATGGGACTAAGTCCTCATTACGTACTTCATATTCTCCTCAGACTTACTTCATGATGAGCTGAGAATCACCATAAGTCTCAAGGTGTCGAATATTGAGCTCCTCGACCAACCGCATCTCTAATAGCTAAGTGTTGTACTCTGCTACATTGTTCGTGCATAACTTGATTAGAGAGAATCTTCTTGGGATTACATGACCACTTGGGGATACGAGTACCACCCCCACACCAGCGGTAATTACTCCATTGGGGTTTGCTCTAGACGCGTTGTCAAAGAACAATTTCCATACTTGCATGACCTCTTGGGTTACACAAGCTTCAACAACTTTATCTGGTAAGTTTTCATATAATTTGGACGAATCAGATATCGGGTGATCCACTAAGAAGTCTGCCAAAGCTTGGCCCTTAACAGCCTTTTAAGACATGAATTGTATAGAATATTGCGATAGAAGTATCACCCATTTTGCTAGACAGTAATTTAGTGAAGAGAGTTTCGTCATGAGTACCCTCAAAGGATTCACTTTGGAGATGACATGAATTAATTGTCCGACCATGTAGTGTCGCATTTTCTGAACGGCGAACACTAATGAAAGGCATTCTTTCTCCACTGTGTTGTACCAGTTTTCAGCTCCGAGCATAGTTCTGCTAAGGTAGTAGATCGCCTGTTTATGTCCTTGGTCATTGTTCTGGGCTAATAAAGCTCCAAGTGATCCATGGCTCTCACATATAACAGGAATGGTTTTCCTAGTATTGGGGCCCCAAGGACGGGTGGCTAAGTGAGGTATCGCTTAATCTCCTCAAACGCCTTTTGACGGTCTTCATCCCAAACGAATGAGACTCCTTTCTTCATTAACTTGGAGAAAGGCTGGCAGCGTCCCGAGAGATTTGATATGAATCTCCAGATATAAGCCAATCTATCTTGCAAGCCTCCGAGCTCTTTGATGTTTCTCGGAAGTCGCATTTCTTGGATGGCAAGAACCTATTCTGGGTCGAGGGAGATTCCTTTAGATGTGACTATAAATCCCAGGAATTTACCGCTAGCTACCCCCAAGAACGATTTGGTTGGATTCATCTTCAGTTGATGTCTACCACACGTTGTTGCTCTTGACTTGAGCTAGGGGTTACGTTCGATGCTATGACAGAGTTAGCATCACTAAAAGTAAGTTGGTCAACTTGAGGCGGAGTCTGCAGCAATCATGTTTGGAGGAGGGAGTAGTCAAAAGGAATTGCTATTCTTTGCTTTAACTTAGTGTGGTGATACACACTGTCAATCTCTGGAAGTATGCCTCTAATGCCAGGAGAGTATCTTGGGTCGGACAGAATGTCCTCGTCTTCCTCTTTGTCTCTAGAAACTACAGTAGTCATGTTGACGGTGAATTCATAGAGTTTTCCCTTTTGGGTATGTCGTCGTCTTTTGCTCTGAACCTCTAAGGCTAAGGATTGTGACTAAGGTGGCTGAAAACTGATTTCTTTTTAGAAATAGCTTTGCATTAGTAATTATTCTGAATTTTCATGACTATTTCTCTGAAGGTCGCACAATGCTGACTTCGGCGAGGTCTCTTAAGGGATAGGAACTTTCTCATATCACTAGTAGTTCCAGCATCGCCATTTTGAATTTTTGGCATGTGAATGTCACTTGTGGCGACGTTGGCTAGATTTTTGCTTAGCGAAGCCAGATGGATCACCCTTAACAATGTCATTCCCTTGCGAGAATTTGGATGTCGAATTACCCTCATCCTTTGCTTTTGTCAAGGAAGCATAGCGAGCATCGCAATATGCTTTAAATTGAACCCTGAGGGAGTTATGGACTGACATCAAAAATCTAAAAACGTGAGAACATCTTAACCTTTGCTCGAGGCAAGGGTCAATGTCTCTTCCCTCTCGGTGAGGTTCGTTTGGTCTTCAGCGAAGCTCAAGCCATCTTGGTAAAGGTCACATGTACATACGTTGGGGTCGATTTGGACACTAAGTTCACACTGCGGTAAATTTTTACAATGGCTTCTCACAATTGCCACTAATGATTAGTATGAGGAAATTAATTTTCTCGAACATCACTTGGTCAAATTCTATGACTAGCGACTCAGCAAAAGACCCGAGGGTCTTAGTGTCAGACTGTAACATAATTATCTTATTGGAGTAGAAAGTAGTCCATGACAGTTTTTGTCCTCTTTGTTTTGATGATGTTTAACAAATAATTTACCACTAATGTTATTTGTCTAGTGTTTGTGTTTATCTATTTATTGTAGACAAATAACATGTTGGAGGTTGGATGGAATTGCGCCATAACGATCATATCCAATGGAGGTTGGCGGAATAGTGGAGTGAAACAATGCAATTCAAGTTAAAGATTCAAGTTCAAGTTTCATCCGTAAGTTTACCAAGTCGAGCTATATTGAAGACCTTCAAGCTTGGGTATATAGTTTATAGTATTTGTAGTATAGGTTTATACTTGTGTGTAAATATCTTAAGCTCAATATTATACACACACAATTTAATGGTTTATGTATTTTATCCACAAAATTTTTCGCAAACAAATAGATATATAATACTTATTTGTTTTATATGTGGATAAGTTATTTTGGTTTAGCTATATAGATATCAAACAATATATATCTTTATTTTCACATTTATGTGTTTCATATTCTATTGAATTTGTAAAATATTATGTTTATGGATTGAAGACTTATTTAAACTATTTTCATATCTTGTATAAGTCTTTAAATCCATCCTAAAGTGTTTCAAAGTTTTGTTTAAGTCATTTTGGCAAAATTAAGTTTTTAACATACTTATGTGATTTTACAAAATGATGAGATTTCACATTTGGGAGATGCTTTTTGAAAATAAGTTTTTGTAGCATGTTTATTATCATGTCTACAATCATTTTTCAAAGTTTTACATTTTTTAAAATTTATTTGACATTTTTAAACCCTATTTGAAGTTGACATGTACTGTTTAAAACAGGTTGTGTGCATGTCTTGAGTCGACTTATGAATAGTATCGAGTCGACTCATAAACTGTTGTGTAGTTTACATTTCATTTCTGATGAGTCGACTCATAACATCATGAGTCGACCCAGACAGGTTGAGTCGACTCATGCCTGTCATAAGTTGACTCATAAACTGTGCTAGAAAGTGTGTTTTGTTTCTGATGAGTCGACCCATGACTTCATGAGTCGACCTATGCATGATGAGTCGACTCATGAATTTTATGAGTCGACCCGTAAGCTGTTTTTAGCCTATAATGGCTAGGTTATGAGTCGACCCATGATTTTTATGAGTCGACCCATAAAATGTCCGTTGCACTGTAACGGCTATTTTCCAGTTTTGTTTTCTTTTGGATTTTTGGTCATTTTCTTCGGTTTCTTGGGGTACCTATATATACCTCATACCATCTAACTTCTGAGGGTAATTAAGAAAGTTTGTTAATTAAGTTTAAAGAGTTTAACAAGTGTTTAAAGTTTGTTTAAGGGTGTTTAAACCCTTGTTTTCAAGTTTTGTTTGTGAAGAAACTTTCACAAGAGCAAGTGGAGATCATCCTTTGGTGTTTGAGCATTCACTCTTCTCCCTCTCTCTTGTTATCTATAGAGAAGTTTTCTAAACTTAATTTCTAGCTTTGTATTTACATTGTTTGTTAATTATCATCTCTAAAAGCTAGATTTTCATAATTGAGTTTAGTTTGATTCTGTTTTATTGAATCTCATTGTTACACACACCCACTTGAGCTTTTAGTATTTACATACATAGTATATTGGGGTTGTGAGAGATTGTAACATTGAGTTGTGCTTAATTGAGTTCTCACCTTGTTTAGAGAATATTCATTTGATTTGTGAGCCTAATTATGAGTTGCACATTGTATTACACTTGGACACCGAGAGAAGTGGTTGGTGAGAGACGGGGTCGGTTCCAAGAGGAGTGGGGTCGGTAGTAAAGCCTAGTGAGAGGTAGTAATTCCGAACACTTGAGGAATGTGATACGGGATAGGCCAACACTTAGAGGGTGTGAAGTGTATTTGCAATTGTGTGAAGTGTATTAGAGTGCCTTATTGTGAAGTTCGTCTTGTATTACACTAGTACACCAAGAGGAGTGTGTGATGAGAGACAGGGTCGTCCCAAGAGGAGTGGGGTAGGTGGTAATGCCTAGAGAGAGGTTGTAATTCCTAACACTTAAGGGAGACACAGGCTAGAAACCAACACTTGAGGTGGTAGTTAGTATAGTTACATTGTGAGATTGTGAACGTTGATCGGTGAGCGTTGAAAACCGATATTGTGTTGTGTAAACGTTTTCGGGTGATCGTTGAAAACCCGGTGTGATAGTAGATTTCTTCCCGGGAGTGGGGAGCGGAGACGTAGGACGGAAGGTCCGAACTCCGTGATCATATTGTGTTTGCATTGTTTATTTTGTCTTATCACAATTGTATCTTTGGTTTAGATTGTTTACCCTTGTGTTTTGTATATATATCCTTGCATATATTTCACCATATAGGATATATCTCTTTGTTCATATTGCATATTCTTGCTCATAACATATTGTATATCTATCTTGCAAGAATAATTTATTAATAAGTTTTAATTAGTATAAAATCGGAATTAGATTAGCACAAGATCCTAATCACCCCTCCTCTAGGGTCTAACAAAAGTCACCATCCTGTTTAAGGTTTTTTAAATTATAATTAACTTAGATTATAATAAAAAAGAAATAAAAAATTTATATTATTTGGGGTTTTTTCTGTCTGGTGGTACAGTGTCGATATTGTACTCCATTAATGATCCGACTAAGACAACGGGTCTCTTCCTGTTGGTCTCAGATTTGGTTGCTTGGAAGACAGTTCAATCTTCTACTAGAACCAAAATAGAGGAAAGCCACACATGTATGGAGTGTTCGATTTCTCTGCTCTCATAAGTGTGTCTGTTGATCAAAATGAACAATCTCTTCCTCCTTTTTAGGCTAAAAAATAGAGTTGATAGCCTTTAATTTTGGATTAAGTAGCCATTAAGATAGAAGGTAGTGGGGGAGCGGTTATTCCCTTAGTATAGCTCTCAAACGGCTGATTAGTGAACTTTACTGATTAAATTGTTGGTGAACTTTGCTGAAGGCATTTGGGTGATGCTCACGTGGATATGGGTGAGCCATCTGCGGAATTGTGGATGACGTGGCCCACATGGATTGGTTAGCGAACTTCACTAATTGATTGGTTAGCGAACTTCACTGGCGAAGTTAATTGGTTGGCGAAGTTTGTTGGTGAGTTTGATTTTAGCTTGTGACTTGGCCAACTTGATTATGCCTTTTGACTTAGCCAAGGTCTGAATTGGAAATGACCCACTCCTAACTTAGTCGGGTCAAGTCGAGATGAGCTATGTGGTGAAGTTCACATGCACTATTAGGCGGACTTCGCTACAGCTTGCTATGGGCTCGAGTTTCGGCCCATTTGAAACGTCTAGTCCTTGGGTGTTGACTGTTTGGGGAGAAAGTCGATTTCATTGACGAGTTCATTACAACTTCAAACGTTTATAATAAACTCAAAGAAACAGTCTTTTTATAAGACTTTCAACAAAAATTATAACTTTCCTTTCAACAAACGCAACGGACGTTTATCCTCCGCTGTTTGCATGAGATCTTGGCCTGTGACAGGGATGTTGATATCTGTAGACTACCAAACGATCAGATCAGATCAGGAGCTTCGTTGATTCGCGAAGGAATTAAGAAACCGAAGCAATTATCTCGATAACAGTGAGATAATCACTCTTCTCAATATCACCGCAACGGGGCAATCTCAAGGGAAGGAACCGGGAACTGTAGATCTGACGAGCTCCTCTTCTTTATGCTGACGAACTCGATCCGATCTCCTCCTCTCTTCTGAAATTTGTGCTCCTACAGTCTTCAATTCAGCAGGGCTTCGCCGGCGCTCGAGAATTCCAGATCTCAAAAAATGAAGGCCCTGGAATTGTATTTATATGCTTCAGGAGTCCTATTTTCGGATAAGAATGAATGATTTGCTACTATCCTCAGTTGTAACCACTTTATCACGTTCTAAGATTTGTTCAGATCAGTTGGAACAAATCCAGGTGGTTAACGTCAAAAAACGACTTGAAACTGCAAAAAATCAGTTTTCGGGGCTGCGGACGCCCACGGTATCTCGGCAGTGGACGAGACACCTGTGTCTCTACCTGGCCGAGACACCTGAGCCACCAGTGGGTGTCTCGGCCATGGCCGAGACACCTCTGGGTATCTCGGCGAGGCCTGTAACATTGTTTCGCGTGTTTTGTTCGTTTTCGCCGTATCTTTGCCGTCCGAACTCGGAATTACGTGATTCAAAGTGCGTAGGAAAGCCGACGATGAGATCTACAAGCTCCTATAGTTGGATCATATGTGGAGCAGACGGGATATGAAGGGTGCTTCATCTTTTTATTAGCGAAGCGTGACTCCCGATCAGTTCATATCCTCGTTATTCTGCAGTTTCATTGCTTCACACGGTTTGTTGGCTTACTTCATGCGTTTATCGACATCAATTAAGCTTCTGTGACCCGGATAGTAACGTTCATCGTCTTCTCTCTATCTCAAGCCACGTGTGGGAATCCATGGGTAATTTTTGACGCCTACAGATACCCCCTCCAAAGTATTTCAGTCTCGTTTTTTTATAGAAGAGCCTGAAATACTTTGGACGTGATCGGTCCAACCTTCAGTTGGTGAGAAAGGACCTGTAGTTGGCTTCAATTCTTGACTTCTTTGATTTTCGGTCTATTCAATATTTTGACGAATAGCTGAAATTCCTCCGGCGTTGCGTTTATCGTCTGGCTGTCGTCAAAGTCTCGAATCGAAATTGGTGAGTTGGTTTTGGCTCGTGTCATTGAGTTGACTTTGAACTGACTATCTCCGTCGCAACGCGTTGATTGATGTTGACTCAGAGCTACGCGTTGACCGACTTTGACTCAGAGCTATGAGCTGACCGGCGTTGACCTTAGGGTTTCATATCGATCGGCGTTGACTTTCCTCACAACGCGTTGACTGACGTTGACCTAGGGCTACGCGTTGACCGGTGTTGACCTTAGGGTTTCGCATCGATCGGCGTTGACACAGTTTATACTCGTAGGTTTGCTGGAGTATACATAGTTTAAGCTCTTAAGGCATTGGAGTAGGGCGGTCCCAAATGTTGTGGCTGCAGGACCAACTGTTAAAGCTGACTCATCTACATGAATGGATCTTATCCTGAAGTTGTCAGATCCTTGAGTCGCGAGACTAATTAATGGAACTGGTGCATCAATGACTATCGTTTTTATAGAATTTTTGACAAATTATCAACCATCAACGGGTTTGATTACCCTTTACCGACTACCGTTTGAGTCGGCCTAGCATGCAGATTGCTTAAGTCCGTTCTGTATGTGACGTTATGCTAAGAGAGTTAACTCTCCTAGTGCTACGATATTGAATACGTAGACTTCGTCTTTCTCACGGGAATAGACTACCCGACGACTTGTGTTAGGTACTGACTTATCCCTATTTAGGCTTCGGGATAAAAGTCCCCAGACTTGGATTCTGGTGTCTTCTTCAATCGGTGAAAGACTAAACCGGTAACGTGTGTTAGGCGTTGACTTATCCCTACTTAGGCTTCGGGATAAACTTCCCCAGACTTGGATTCTGGTGTCATCTTCAATCGGTGAAAGACTAAACCGGCAGCGCGTGTTAAGCGTTGACTTATCCCTACTTAGGCTTCGGGATAAAATTCCCCGTGCGTGGAAGGCACAGATTATGGAGTTGAAGGATGGTATCTTCTCTTGGGGCAAAGACGAACCCGAAATGGGAGAGGAAGAATTTTATATTCTATCTCCCAAAACCGAATAGGAAGAATTTTATATTCTATCTCCAGTTGCAAAGGAGACTCGAAGTGGGATCTCCACCTCGAGAATCTGAAGAGTGAAACTAAGAGTGGGATCTCCACTCCGAGAATCGAAAAGATTCGGATAATCCTAACTATCGGAAGGTTTGATTACCGAACTAAATATGAATTTCTCGTTTATCGAGAGTGAATTATGGTTTTGACCCTAACTGTAGGAATGTTTGACCAAGCGGGAGTTTGAGATAACCCTAATTGTAGGAAGGTTTGATCACTAGATTTGAAAGTGGACCTCTCGTTCATGGAAGGAATCGAGAGGAGATTTTAGCTTTGGTCCTAATTGTAGGAATGTTTGACCAAATGAACAGTGAGAGTGGGAGTACAAATTACAATGGGAGTGTTGATTCGTACAAATCACTCGAAGAGAGTCCCTGGTGTTAAGTGACAAATACTTAACACGAAGGGGTTTGACAATTGCCAATGATCAGTAGACTAAAATTCCGAGTACTATGTCCGGACTCTAACAATGGGAGTGTTGAGTGCACCGTTGTAGCGGGAGTTTGTGTGGGAGTTTCTTATTCATCACCTTCTTGTAGTGATCAGGTTATCCCTAAGAATATTACATGTAACATTCTTCCGGGAACTTCCCATTACATGAATTATCCACCCTCAGCTTTCTTTGCGAAACCAGGTTTAACATTGTACTTAGTTGGATGACCGGGTTATCCTTAAGAATACCAGGCATGGCACTCTCCAGGAACTTCCTGTCGGAATCTTCATTCAGCTTAATTTAGCGTTATGACGCCGGCTTCAACCAAGGTTTGGATGCTATTCTTGAGAGCGAAGCAAGCCCTGGTAGGATGAAGGATCCTCTTGTGATACGCACAGTACTTCGGATCCGCAGTATTGTCAGGTTCCTCCTGATCTGCTATAGGTGGTAGCTTGATCTTATTATTTTCAAGGAGGGACTCGAAAATAGTTGGAACGTCTTCGTCCTTGAAGGAGTACTCCTTTTGGAGTCTTGGATCCGAAGTCTTTTGCTGTCTTTAGGGTTGTTACGACGTCTGATTAACATTAACAACTGCTACAGGTGCCTTCCCCTTACCACGGAAGACGAAGCTTGAGTTCGGAGGATTAGCCATCGATTGGCTTCTCTCGGCTTGCTTCCTTCTTAGAAAGCATTCGGCCTGCTCTCCGCGCATCTTCAACTCTTTCCAGGTATTAGATGGTGCTACTCTCATAACTTCCAACACATCCAAAGAGAGGTTGTTGTGACAGGTTTGGAGGATGAAGTCCTCTGTGATCGGATCTCGGTAGTTCATTGCCTTATTTCGGAAGCGCTTGACGAAGTCGTCGACTGTCTCATCGTCTTCTTGTTTCTCATCGAAGAGTGCCCTGATTGACACCTCGATGTCATCATCAAAGAAGTAAGCGAGGAACAGGCTCTCCAGGTCTTCCCAGTTGTTGATGCTTCCGGACTTAAGACGGCGGTACCAATCGAAGGCATGTCTGCGAAAGGTACCAACAAATGATCGAACCATCAAGGCTTCATTGCCGGAGATCATACCCAAGTGGGACTTGAAGTAGATCAGATGCTGAGTGGGCGATCCCTTCCCGTCGAATGGCGTGAAGTTGATCAGGTTGAACTTAGCCGGATATGGAATTGATTCCCACTCTCTTGGGTAAGGACACGGAATACTGGTCTTCTTCACCTCTCGAGCAGACATCAGAGCATTGATTTTTTTTCTCGAGGTTTTTCATCTTCTCGTCCTCGTCTGTATCCTTCATTGGTCAATTTCGAGGAGGAACAATGGGGCCACCCCCAGTGTTGTCATCATTGGTGGGACCACCCCCCGACGTTGTTATTCTCAGTGGGACCACTCCTAACGTTTTGGTCAACGGGTGGGTCATCAGCATTGATGTATTCATCCACGTCTGAATTGTTAGCTGCTTGGCTAACATTGTTGTGACGACTGGATTCACCTAGGTGATTCGACAAAGCTCGGATTTGTTGATCGTGCATTTGTCTCATCTCCTGCATAGCCATTTCCATTTCGATTTTGAATGCTTCTTTCTGCTTGGCTAGAGCATACTCCACCATTTTGGCTACTTCCTCGATGTTAACCATAAACACTTCGCGGGATTGTCCTGGATTGGATACCATTTTGTAAGAAGCGACTGCAGAATTAGCGTCCGATGCTTCATCATCCGAGGATAATCCTCTATTCATCCTCTGATAGTCCCTACGTCTAGTAGTTCCCGCGCGTAACTGAGTTATACGTTGGGATACGTCCGAAAAATGACCGGGACTGAAACTCTGCGTTGACTTTCCTTTATTAACCATATTGATAGTGATTTCTGGGAGTTCGTCATCTTGTGCAGCTGATCTTTTTCTACGGAAACACTTTGGCTTGGACCTAGATGTTCTGGTGGAGATCTTTTCCAATACCGAGACCCTCTGTGGAGCGGTCTTGGAGTAGTTACATGCTGATAATACTGCTATGATTAGTTTGACGCACGGACAATGAAAGTCGGTCTCCTAGGTATCTCTCTTTCGAGATCTGTTTGTACCCCCAGCCTGATAGTACAACTCATCGGCATGATGACCAGAGCAATCTATCATGCGTTGGCACGACTTCTCAGGTATAACGTCGTTGTCTGACGAACACGTTTCCTTCTGAGGATTCGTCGCCTTGTTGGCACTCTCAAAAGTCACGCGTTTTGAGCTACTCCTTCGTGAGTGTAGGACCTCAACGGGCTCTTGGACTTCGACACACAGTCCGAGGCGGTCAGTTATAGGAGTTTTCTCCTTACGAGAAGGCTTAGACTTGTTGCAAGGGCGAGTACGACCCCTAGCTCGATGAATTTCTCGGGGTGCATTCACCATGCCCAAACGTTCTTTGGCCACAAGTCTGTTTCGATCTTCATGTAGAGGACCCAGATGATCGTTCAACGGAATTCTGGATTTGGAGAGATCCACGCTGTCGTAGGGCTTTATCGGAGGTGCGGGAGCAATAGGAGCAGAATCTGAAGTTGACGAAGGCTGGGGAACAGCCTCGGATTTGGAATCGAGCGAGAGACACGACTGGTGTCTATTGTCAGGTAGAGGTGTTGTTTTGGCCTTCAGCACCCAAACCTGCGTAGATCTTGGTGGTTTTTTTACCACCTCCTTTTGCTGTAATTTTTGTGCTTCTTGTACGAGAATCCGTACGTGCGCAAGTAGTGCGCGACATTTTTGGATACGCTCCTCGAGAGTAGAACAGGTTCGTTTGACACAAACTCATTTGTTAGTTGACGGTTGGAAGGAGGACCCTGATGCTTGTTGTGGCGACGGCTTAGCTACTTGGCGCTTTCTGAACTCTAGATCAGCTTGGTAGCGAAGTCTGTCCACTTGCTCTAAAGCCTTAGCCAATTGACGGGCGAGACGTTGGCGGCGCCTCTGACGATCCCTCTTTGATAAGGTGTCCAGATCTGCAGCTTTGGCTTCATCGGATACCGACGGATCGTTACGAGGTGCAACTGTAGCAGCGGTAGCGGGGAGATCGCCTTCTTAGGTATTCAGATCTGAAGACCAGCGGATCTTTCGGGAGGAGGAGGCCTTCTTGCACTTGCGAAGAGAGACGGATCTCGAGGAGGAGGATGAGACGTACTTCTCGAACTTCTGCTGGTCAAACTTGTATTCGACCTCTTCGTTCACTGGGATTTTGATCGTTGGCTGCGGCACGACAATCTCGGCAGCGAAGCTATTGGCTCCCACTGTGGTCGCCAGCTTGTTTTAGGAGAAAGTCGATTTCATTGACAAGTTCATTACAACTACAAACGTTTACAATAAACTCAAAGAAACAATCTTTTTATAAGACTTTCCAACAAAAATTACAACTTTCCTTTCAACAAACGCAACGGACGTTTATCCTCCGCTGCTTGCGTAGGATCTTGACCTGTGACGGGGATGTTGATATCCATGGACTACCAAACGATCAGATCAGATTCGGAGCTTCGTTGATTCGCGAAGGAATCAAGAAACCGAAGCAATTATCTCGGCAACAGCGAAATAATCACTCTTCTCAAGATCACCGTAACGGGGCAATCTCAAGGGAAGAACCGGGAACTGTAGATCTGACGAGCTCCTCTTCTTTATGCTGACGAACTCGATCCGATCTCCTCCTCTCTTCTGAAATTCGTGCTCCTTCAGTATTCAATTCAGCAGGGCTTCGCCGACGCTCGAGAATTCCAGATCTTAAAAAATGAAGGCTCTGGGCTGTATTTATAAGCTTAAGGAGCCCTGTTTTTTAATAAGAATGAATGATTTGCTCTTATCCTCAGTTGTAACCATTTTATCACGTTCTAGGATTTGTTCAGATCAGTAGGAACAAATCCAGGTGGTTAACGTCGAAAAACGGCTTGAAACTGTAAAAAAATTAGTTTTCGAGGCTGCGGACGCCCGCGGTGTCTCGACAATGGCCGAGACACCTGTGGGTGTCTCGCCGAGGCCTGGAATATTGTTTCGCGCGTTTTGTCCGTTTTCGTCATATCTTTACAGTCTGAACTCGGAATTACGCGATTCAAAGTGCGTAAGAAAGCCGACGAGGAGATCTACAAGCTCCTATAGTTGGATCATATGTGGAGCAGACGGGATATGAAGGGTGCTTCATATTTTTATCACGAAGCGTGGCTTCCGATCAGTTCATATCCTCGTTATTCTGCAGTTCCGTTGCTTCACACGGTTTGTCGACTTACTTCATACGTTTATCGACATCAATTAAGCTTCTGTGACCCGGATAGTGACGTTCATCATCTTCTCTCTGTCTCAAGCCACGTACGGGAATCCGTGGGTAATTTTTGATGCCTACAGATACCAGGAACTGTAGATCTGACGAGCTCCTCTTCTTTATGCTGACAAACTCGATCCGATCTCCTCCTCTCTTCTGAAATTCGTGCTCCTTCAGTCTTCAATTCAGCAGGGCTTCGCCGACGCTCGAGAATTTCAGATCTTAAAAAATGAAGACCCTGAGGCTGTATTTATAGGCTTCAGGAGCCCTGTTTTCGGATAAGAATGAATGATTTGCTCTTATCCTCAGTTGTAACCACTTTATCACGTTCTAGGATTGGTTCAGATCAGTTGGAACAAATCCAGGTGGTTAACATTGAAAAACGGCTTGAAACTGTAAAAAATCAGTTTTCTGGGCTACGGACGCCCGCGGTGTCTCGGCAGTGGTCGAGACACCTGTGGGTGTCTCGCCGAGGCCTGGAATATTATTTCGCACGTTCTATCCGTTTCCATCGTATCTTTGTCATCCAAACTGTCTCGGCCATGGCCGAGACACCTCTGGGTGTCTCACCGAGGACTGGAGCATTGTTTCGCGTGTTTTGTCCGTTTTCGTCGTATCTTTACCATCCGAACTCGGAATTACGTGATTCAAAGTGCGTAGGAAAGCCGATGAGGAGATCTACAAGCTCCTATAGTTGGATCATATGTGGAGCAGACGGGATATGAAAGGTGCTTCGTCTTTTTATTAGCGAAGCGTGGCTCCCAATCAGTTCATATCCTCGTTATTCTGCAGTTCCGTTGCTTCACACAGTTTGTCAACTTATTTCATGCGTTTATCGACATCAATTAAGCTTCTGTGACCTGGATAGTGACGTTCATCGTCTTCTCTCTGTCTCAAGCCGCGTGCGGAAATCCGTGGGCAATTTTTAACACCTACATTGACTTCTTAAATCCACGGCCTAGAAGAAATACATTTTAACCATCTACAGAGCTAATTGAAAAGAGAAGAGGGACAAATACTTTGTTTGCTTTTTTTCTTATGTTACATATTTTTCCACAAATAGTGTTGCACAAGAAGAACCAACACCACTTCTTCTCCGATTGCAGAGAATTCTAAAAATGATATGAACCATTGATTGCTAATTTTAAAAATATCACCATTTTTAGGATTCGTTATCTCAATTGCTCCATAAGAGGAAACTCATTTAATAATAAACAGGCTAGTCCATTGTGGTCTCAATTTTTCGGGAAAAGATGAAGTTTTGAGTTATAAAGCAGTGCTTTTTACCTCAGTGTAAAAAAAATTGTATTATCTTTGTTTTCTCTTTATAAAATTTTAAATTAGTATATGCATCTTTTATAATCTCTTCTAATTCATTTATTTAGAGCATTCCTATTTTCCTACGGAGTCTAAATTGACATTAAGTTGCTTGATTACCCACATTGTTCAGTATTCGACTTCAACCGGTAAGTGATACGCCTTTTCCACAATGATCCTGTACGAAGACATTCTCAAATTTGTCTTCAATGTGGTTCGATACACCGATAAAGGATCGCTCTATTTGATAGACTAATCTTTTCTATTCTGATTTACAGTTTTCTCTAAATTTTATTTGATCTATATATTTACGACTTCAACTTGTCCACTAATTTGGGGATGATAAGTAGTGGATAATTAATGAGTAATTGAGTATTTCTTCATTAAAACTTCAAGTGAACTATTATAAAAGTGTGTACTATTGTTATTAATTATCGCTCGTGGCACTCCAAACCGAGAGAAGATGTGATCTTTGAGAATTTTAATAACAACTTTATTGTCATTGGTTTTACATGTAACCGCTTCAGCCTATTTGGACATGTATTCAATCACCACTAGAATAAATAAATTTCCAAAAGAATTTAGAAATGGACTTATGAAATCTATTTCACACACATTGAAAAATTCAATCATAAGAATTGGTTGCAAGGGCATCATATTTCTCCTAGCGATTCTTGCAACAAACTGATAACAGTTACATGCAGAATTCAAATGCATCTTTGAACACGTTGCACCAATACAACCCACGCTGCAAGACTTTTTCGCGATGTTTATTAGACCAAAACAGCCCCCACAGGCCGGCACTTGACAAAACAAGAGAACACTCCTAATTTCTTCATTTAGGGGACACCTCCTAAAGATCTATAAGGATAATACTTAGATGTTTATTGGACCAAAACTGCCCCCACAGACCGGCACTTGACAAAACGAGAGAACACTCCTAATTTTTTCGTTTAGCATACACCTCCTAAAGATCTAATCAGCATAATAATTGGATAGATAGGGATCAACCAGTAGAAATATTTTATATGGGAGAGAAAATGAGATCTATCCTATTTTGACCAATGAGAATGGACCTTTTTCATAACCAGATAGTTCACAATACCTACAAACCATAGCTATGGACCGGACTTGTAAGAGTTGATCATCTGCAAAATGATCTTTGTCGAAATATTTGGTGTTGATGCATTAAGAAGCCTAAGCAAATGATTTTCTACAGGGTTATCTGCTTCTTTTTTGTTAAGAATTTGTAGATCAAACTCTTGAGGTAGGAGACTTTATCTAATGAGTCGTGCTTTAGCATCATTCTTAGTCAAAAGATACTTAAGTGTGGCATGATCAGTGTAAACCTTGATTAGAGAACAAATGAGATAGGTTCTAAATTTTTCTAAGGCAAAAACAACAACTAAGAACTATGCATTGTTTAGTGTCCTACTAACATAGTAGATCACATGAGGCTTGCACCTGACAAAATGAGAGAACACTCCTAATTTTTTTTCATTTCGTATACCTTCTAAAGATCTAGTTAGGACAATACTTAAACAGATAGGGATCATCCCAGTACAAATATTTCACTTAGGAGAGGAAACAAGATCTATCCTATTTAGACTAATGTGAAAGATTCTATTTCGTGACTAAATAGTTTACAATATCTGCAAACAATGGTACATATTGAACTTATAGGAGTTGTTCATTCGAGAAATGATCATTGATTGGAATATTTGGTGTTGGTGTATTAGGAAACCTAGACAAATGATCTACGACTGGCTTATCTGCTCCTCTCCTATTAAAGATTTGCAAATCAAACTCTTGGAGCAAGAGTATCCATCTAAGAGTCATGCTTTAGCATCTTTCTTGGCTAAAAGATTTAGTGCAGCGTGATAAGTGAAAACCTTGGTCAAAGATCCTATGAGATAGGACCTAAATTTTTCTAAGACAAAAACTACATCTAAAAACTCTTTTTTTGTGATAGAGTAATTTTACTGTGCATCTTTCAGTGTCTACCTGCATAGTAAATCACAAGCGGTTTCTCATTTATGCATCGTCCTAAAACAACATCAATTGTAAAGTCGGATGCATCACATTAACTCAAATGGTAGGGTCCAATATGATGTATGAATGATAAGAGTTGTGGTTAGGTCCTTCTTCAGATGATCAAATGCCTTAAGTCATTCAGGAAAGAAATTAAAGGATGTATCATTGACTAAAAGATTGGTCAATGACCTAGCAATTTTGCTAAACTCTTTTGAAGAAGCGTCTAAAAAAACTAGCATGATCAAAGAATGATCTGACATCCTTGATATTTGGGAGGAGAAATGTTAAAAATGAGATCTATCTTAGCTTCGTCAACTTCTATACCCTTTTTCAAACTACATATCCTAAGATAATTCCATATTTGATTGTGAAAGTTAGATTTTTCTCCTTACATAGGGTTAAGATAAGTTTAAGATGATGCAAACACTCAAAAAATGAGTCATCAAAAATTAAAAAATCATCTATAAACATTTCTAAGAATCGCTCAACCATATCAGAGAAGATACTAATCATGCACTGTCAGAAAGCAGTTGGGGCATTGCATAACCCAAAGGGCACGCGACAGTACGTAAAGGTTCCATATGGTCATGTAAAAGTAGTTTTCTCCTGATCTTCAGGAACAATGGGAATCTAATTGTAAAATGAATATCCATCTAAGAAATAGCAGAACTTGTGTCCTGCTAAACGTTCAATCATTTGGTCTATGAATGGAAGTGGGAAGTGATATTCCTGGGGCTAGGTTGTATTTCCTATAATCAATATAGACTCACCATTCGGTTTAGATTCAAATGGGAATCAACTCATCAGCCTCATTTTAGATCACGACGGTCCCAGAATTCTTAGAAACAACATAGATTGGACTTACCCAAGAACTATCTAAAATGGGATAAATGATCACATTATCAAGACATTTGGAAATGACTTTCCTAACTATTTCTTTCGTAACTAAGTTCAACCTTCGTTGGGATCCCTATTAGGTTTGACATTATCTATCAGATGAATTTTATGTTAAACAATGGTTGAAGTAATCACTTTGATAACAGCCATGATCCATCCGATGGTTTCATTATTTTCTCTCAAAATATCTAAGAGGGCTTCCTTTGACCGTTTGTCAGGTTAGAAGTAATCATCTAAAAGCTCTAAGATATCAATCTTTAAAATGGCCAAACATCAGGATATTTATCTATAAATAACCTTAATTATTATGTACCTCTGGTCTTATCATTGTTCAAATACTTAAGTGTCATCAATGCAAAGCCGGATCCATAACCATGAAACATCTACCAAGGATTAAATATAAACAAAAAAAATTCAAAAGAAAACATAAAATGTCCATCTCACTAAATGACATATACAGTTTCCCTAAACACAACAATTAGGAACACATGATGAAAGCAAATAATAATATCCATAGATGAATAATTTTCAAATTCTAGAAAATACCTCTTTCAAATAGTTTTGCTTTTCTCTCCCGGGCGAAAAAATAAAACCATGATCCAAAGTCGTAAATAGTCAGTACTAACCCTTCGTTTTAGGCCTCATGCACCTACAAAAGGGACCTTTTCTCTTCCCCTTGTCTTTTTTCTTGCCATAGATATACTCACTCAGAAGAATGCTAGATCTCCTATCAACACATCCAATTCTCTTCTCCTCCTCTTCTTCAACCTTGAGGAATACGTACTCAATCTTTTCAACCTCCAACTCCAAGTTGTCAATCTGTTCCAACCCTTTCCTTGCCTCCTCCGAAATTCGCCTCCTCTCCTTCTCCCAAATCACAGCATTCGAAGATTCAAAATCATCCTCAACCCTCTTCTTCAATTTCTCATAGACCTCAACTTGTTCTAGAATAGCAGCCTCAGTCTCTGCCACCTGGACTTTGAGATTATCATACTCCGATGATTTTGCATGTTTTTTCTTCCCTGTACTCTCAAGTTTGGTCTTGAGTTCTCGTAGGCTTCTTTGTGCAACCGAAAGCCTTCGAGCATCAGAATCAAGCTTCTGAATGAACTTCTTGTTCCACTGTCGAAGAGATGATTCGTTAACTCTTGTGGATACTTCGAGCTTATCTATACTAAATTCTTTCTCAGCAATAAGTTCAGATGAAGGATATTCGCTCTTTACTTCTTCAATGGCTTCAATGTCGTCTATTTCAGCAGTTTCCCATAGTTCAAGCATTTGATCATCGGATTCAGAATTCTCGCTCTTATTTGGCCTGTCAGATCTTGACACTTGGTCCAGCTGGATGTCTTTCATTTTCTGCCCATACTTCTCCTTAGAGATTTCATCTTTTAGTTTCAGCTCTTCAATCTCTTTCCTTGTAGCCTCTATTTTAGCTTTAGAATCCATCCTTTCTTGCTCTACGAGATTTTTGGTGTCTATTATCACATTTTGAAGTGCTTCTAGTTTTGCAATCAATTTCTGTAAATCTGTGATTTTCATAATTGTTCGGTTACTGCTTTTCTTTGTCTCAGAAGTTTCTGAAGCGACATCATCCTGAAAATAATTCACATCGTAAGTGAACTAAGAAATTAGGAAGCATGTGGTCAATTAAAGAATTAGGCAAAAGAAAGGGTAAATTACATAAAATATCTCAATGGTTTGTAGAAATGAGAAAATATCCCCCTTTGGTTTTAAAAGTGACTCTACCCTCTCCTCAGTTTTTAGATAAACAATCATCAAATTCTAGCAATCAAATTTCAAATGTAATAATCACATACATGTTTGTAAAGGCTTACAAGTAATTGTCCTGTATTACTATAGTTTTCTACATCCAAATTAACTTTGAAAATTGAAAACAGAGGAGATAAGAGCGTCACATCTACAACCTTTTGTATTTCTGGGAATCGTGGAAACCATGGAGGGATTTCCTGCATTTTACCCCAAAAGAAATTATGAAATAAATTAAAGAAATCCAGCTGGCAGGAGCAGACGATAGCTTATATGTAGCACAGATTTTAGTTCATTCGGAAATTAGAAATCTTCAAAAATATTCAAGCTGTGAAAGGATCTGGACTCCAGGTTTCTACTTTCTAATAAATTTTGTTTACATTCACCACACAAGAATGTGATAAGCTCGAAATGCTAAAACAGGACAAGATTGAAAACACACAACAAAAATTTCTGAGCTTAAGGTTTTTAAAATATTAAATATAGATAAAGACTAATTAAATTACTCAACAATTATGACCATGTATAAAAGAAAAGAGGATACCTGTTTTCCTACAAGCTTTGCTAGGGAAAGGATGTGTGCTTCTAAACATGCAATTCCATCAAACAAAGTCATCAACATGGGTAAATGAGCATTGAAGTTAGCCTTTAGTGCATTATGTTGTCCTTCAAGGTCTCTGAGTTTTCTTTCGAACTCATCAATACAAGCATTTTTCAATGCAATGTCCTCACATAGCATCTCCATCTGTAGAGTTGAAAGAATCTCAAGGCTCTCACATGTTACTATCAACTCAAGTATCTTCTCTTCAAATATTGCACTGTTAACTGTTGAGATTTGGATGTCCTTTAATAATGTTTCAATTTCACCTTCACATTTGTGAATCTCACTAGTTCCTTTTTGAAGTTCAGAGGACAGATGCTCTTCCCTTCTTCTAAGTACTGCAATGTCCTGATTTGACCTATCAAGTTCCTTGTGAAGCAGTATATTTATTTCTATAACATCTGTGGTCTCCTTGTCCTTAGAAGCAACATCAGATGATAAAGCTTTAATCTCTTTCTCTAACTTTTTACTTCTCGCCATTGCATTATCAAAATCCTTGTTAATACCATCAAGTTTTTGACATAATAATGCATTCTCTTGCCGAGCTTCAAACAAATCATTCTCTGTAGCTTCAAGTTGAAGATTAATTTCTTCATAGAAATTGCTCGCCATATTCATCTCAAAATCTTGAAGAAGGGCCAATTCCTTCAGATTCATGGCTTCCATTTCAAACTCCAGGATTCTTTGGTTTAATAATCTGATCTCCTTGTCTAGGCCATTTTTAACAGAAAGGTTACGGCACATATTATTACTTGACAATTTCAGATTTAATCCTCTCTCTACACTGAGAGCCTTGAAGAAAATAAAGAGGTGATCCAATGCCAAAAGCTCAGCTAAAATGTCACTGTTTTCTCCCTCCACTCTATCAAGTTTCTCCTTCAGTTCATAAGATCTCTTTGACAAAGTCTGATTCTCTTCAAGCAAACTGATATTTTCAACCTTCATTTCTTCATTCATCTTTAAAGCTTCATCCTTTTCTAGCCCAATTTGCTTTAAGAGGGTAGCAAAAACTGATATCTCAAGATGAAGACATTGGCTTTCCTCCCGAGAATTTGAAAGGGAACTCAGCATGGACTTGATTTCACCTTGAAGAGTTTGCACTAGCACTTCATCTTTGCTTCCATCAATTACTCTTCCACAGTCATTATTTATATTAAATTCCTCCAACATTACAAGAATCCCACTCCTTAGTTTATCATTACTTTCATTCTGGACAGTTTGGTCATGCTTGAGTTCAGAAAGTAGCCTATCCGAACATTTAGATGCTTCTAGAAGGTTCTGACATTCGACAGAGAGTATCAAATATTCTTCTTTCATGTCATTTAAGCATCTCTGCAAGATAAACATTTCAAGCAAAGCAGTCATGGTCTTCTGCTGTTCCATTTCAAAGTCAACTTCTTTAGCCTGATTTTCTTTTTGCAGGACACTGAGTTGGCTTTTGAGAGCGTGATACTGATGTTTTTCTAATTTCAATGAGCTTTCTAGCTCCGATACTTGATGAAATGCTGAGTCTTTCTCACTCTCTAGATTCAAGTTCCTCTCCTCCAGCTCTGAATACTTTACTTGTAGTGTTTCCAAACTGTGTGTGATAATTTCTACCTGGAAGCCAAAAACAAGAATTTTAAATAAGGTTGAGTTAACCCTAATCATGATGATAGTGCAAGCTTATAACAATAATGAAAACTGGAGAAAACATAAGATGAATTTATGCAAGCTGACTCCAAAATTCTCATTGTTGTTGGCCTAGTGGCTAGTACAATAAGTTACGACAAATACTGCAAGGTTGCAGGTTCTTTGTACAAGTGCATTACTTGGAGAAAAATAATAAAAGGATCAAAACTTATGTTAAAGATGGTACAAGAAAAAGAAAATTAAAGAACAATACATTACTGCCGAAATCAAAAGAAAAAGAAGGCAAAAGCGAGAGATACTATTTCAAAGAAAACCAGAAACAAGCATGAAGTACAACATTAAATATACAGATAGTTAAGAAACCCTATTAAGTTAATGAATATTTCAAAGAATGCTCACTGAATGAGGGATTTTGCAATGAGTAATCAACTTTAACTGTCAGATATTTCGAAAAAACAAAAGCATGGCTTGTCTTTTCAGTCTTTTCCTTCTACTTCAACATAAATATAGATATGATATGTGATATTAGATAAGGAAACAGTGCATTCCACATTCATGAAGCGAAGGAAACAGTGCATTCCACATTCATGACGTGCATGTGAGAGAGAAAACCCCATAAAACTATTTAGGGAGAGGAGATGATGAAACTATCACCTGTGAGAAAAAGAAATTATTTTCTTCTTTCAATTGTTTGTTCATCTCCAAGATTTCATGCTTCTCACTTGCCAAATCTAATAATTCCTTCGTTTGAATTTCTAGCTCATGATGAAGATGAGATTTTTCGAATCCAATTTGCTTCATGAGGGTAGCAAGAACCAATCCCTCGAGTTGAAGGCATTGATTTTCATCTTGACAATCTAAAAGAGAACTAAGCAAGTTCCTAACTTCATCCAGAATAATTTGCAAATATACTTCACCTGTACGGTCATCCATACTACCCTTTTTTATATCAATGTTAAGCGCATCTAATAACAAATGAATTTTCTCCCTTAGAATCTCGTTCTGACTAGATAATGAAGCTAGCTCTTTCTTTTTTGTGAGAACCTCATGCCCAAGTTCAGAAATCTTTTTCTCTCTGCATTTAAGTTCTTCTAGAAGATTCTGACATTCTCCAGATAGACTCAAGTTGTCATCTTTCATGTCACATAAACATCTGCGGAGTACAAAACTCTCAAGATGAGCTTTAATAATCTTTTCCTCCTCCTTTTCAAGATCCTCATGCTTAATCCTGATTTCTCGTTCTAGGAGATGGACTTGCTTTTGCAAAGAAGCCAGCTGACTCGAGAAGGATGAGATGAGAGCTTCATGTTCTTGCTTTTTGAGACTTAAGGAACTTTCAAGCTCCATGACTTGACAAACTGTTGAATTTTTCTCCCTCTCTAGATTAGAGTGCTGATCTTGGAGTGTCAGATACTTGCTCTCAAGGTTGACTACCTGAAACCGACAAGAAACCCTCTTTATAAAAGAAAAACAGACTGTTGGAAATGTTTGCAGCAGAAAATATAATGAACGTAGCCAATGAAAGAAGGTTCATCAATTTAAGAAAATTTATGAACCTAAATGTTAATTTCCCAAAAATTAATCATTCAATTTTCTGGTGAGTGAAATAGGGTGAGAGAGATTAAGCGTATGGTCTAAAATAATTCGGTATGTATAGCAAAAATGCCCTAACTACATAATTTTGGATCTGAAGTGATCCCACAGTCCTAGTTTATTGTATAAAAACTACAATGTCAAAGATGATTATGGTGCAGTAAAATTTGTCAAGAAGATAGATATACATATACAGTTGTGTGCAATCCTTAACGGGGCTAAGAGTATTTGGTTGATGTAGAGATTATTCCTTGACTTCCACCAACACCATAATAGATAGGGAACTACAGATGTAATATAGACATATCATATTTGTGGCGCTAAAGATTTTAAATCTTTAAATTATGAAATTAGTCCATCAAATCATTGAAATTTCTACTATGGCCCCCAATTCTTATATCTTGCTAGTGCTACTCTGGATTGGATGGATTAATTTGAAACAACTTGTATGAATTGGGAGACCTAATAGCAATTTTAATGATTTGACGAACTAATTTTGAAACAAACAAGAATTGGGGAACATAATAGCAATTTCAGATTGAGGGACTACTTTTAAATCATTAAAGATTTAAGGGATAAATATCAAAAAATCTCAATATTTAATTTTAGAATAACTTTCAAATAAAAGTACGATGAAGATGAGATTTATATCAATCCATTATGCTTCAGGAGGGTAGCTAGAACCTAAGTTGCATGGAAACGGGCACGGGTACTGGTACGGGTGTGCAGGTACGAGTAGGGGACACAGCAAAACTGTAAAATGTAGGGTACGGGGACACGGCTACATATATATATTGAATTAATAATGTACATGAGATAATATTTTCCCGCTTCATGTTTCATTAGAATTAAAATTCCGATCACATTCTTGAGTTTCTTTTATCATATTGATTATCGTGTCATTAGAATTAAAATTCCGATCACATTCTTGAGTTTCTTTTATCATATTGATTATCGTGAATTGTAAACTACTCATTTTTTTTCTTTTATCATATTGATTATCGTGAATTGTAAACTACTCATTTTTTTACTAGACATCTAAATGACCCGTTAACTATATAGTTGTGAACTTGGGTATGGACTGAAACGAACCCGGCCCATATCTCATTAGTTTCAAAAGACGGATGTGAAGTGTAAACTCTACGTCCAAGAAGTCTTTGACAAGTGTTTTAAATTTACACATATATAGTATAATTGAGTACATGTTGTAATAAATGCATGCATATATTCAAGAAGTGTCCATGAAGTTTGGATATGGGTAAGTGTCGGATACGGGTACGGTACGGGTACGGCTTCATTATAGAAGTACCCGGGTAACATAGGCTAGAACCAATACCTCAAGGTGAAGGCATTGATTTTCATCTCGAGCATTTGAAACAGAACTCAGCAAGTTCCGAACTTCATCCAGAATAATTTGCAAATGTACTTCCTCTGTACAGTTGTCCATGCTACCATTTTTCATATCAATGTTGAGTACATCGAATAACGAATGAATTATGCCCCTTAGGATCTCAACCCGACTTGATAACAAAGTTAGCTCTTTCTTTTGCATGAAGTCCTTGTCGATAAGTTCAGAAATCCTTTTCTCTCTGCATTTAAGTTCTTCTAGAAGATTCTGACATTCTCCAGATAGACTCAAGTTGCCATCTTTCATGTCACATAAACATCTGCGGAGGACAAAACTCTCAAGATGAGCTTTAATAATCTTTTCCTCCTCCTTTTCAAGATCCCCATGCTTAATCCTGATTTCTCTTTCTAGGAGATGGACTTGCTTTTGCAAAGAAGCCAGCTGACTCGAGAAGGATGAGATGAGAGCTTCATGTTCTTGCTTTTTGAGACTTAAGGAACTTTCAAGCTCCATGACTTGACAAACTGTTGAATTTTTCTCCCTCTCTAGATTAGAGTGCTGATCTTGGAGTGTCAGATACTTGCTCTCAAGGTTGACTACCTGAAACCGACAAGAATCCCTTTATAAAAGAAAAACAGACTGTTGGAAATGTTTGCAGCAGAAAATATAATGAATGTAGCCAGTGAAAGAAGGTTCGTCACTTTAAGAAAATTTATGAACCTAAATGTTAATTTCCCAAAATTTAATCATTCAATTTTCTGGTGAGTGAAATAGGGTGAGAGAGATTAAGCGTTTGGTCTAAAATAATTCGGTATGTATAGCAAAAATGCTCTAACTACAAAATTTTGGATCTGAAGTGATCCCACAGTCCTAGTTTACTGTTTGAAAACTACAATGTCAAAGATGATTCTGGTGCGGTAAAATTTGTCAAGAAGATAGATATACATATACAGTTGTGTGCAATCCTTAACGGGGCTAAGAGTATTTGGTTGATGTAGAGATTATTCCTCGCCTTCCACCAACACCATAATAGATAGCGAACTACAGATGTAATATGGACATATCATATTTGTGGAACACTAAAGATTTTAAATATTTAAAATTATGAAATTAGTCCATCAAATCATTGAAATTTCTATTATGTCCCCCAATTCTTATATCTTGCTAGTGCTACTCTGGATTGGATGGATTAATTTGAAACAACTTATATGAATTGGGAGACCTAATAGCAAGTTTAATGATTTGACGAACTAATTTTGAAACTAACAAGAATTGGGGAACATAATAGCAATTTCAGATTGAGGGACCAATTTTAAATTATTAAAGATTTAAGGGATAAATATCAAAAAATCCCAATATTTTATTGTAGAATTACTTTCAAATAAAAGTACGATGAAGATGAGATTTATATAAATCCAATATGCTTCAGGAGGGTAGCTAGAACCATTACCTCAAGGTGAAGGCATTGATTTTCATCTCGAGCATCTGAAACAGAACTCAGCAAGTTCCGAGCTTCATCCAGAATAATTTGCAAATGTACTTCCTCTATACAGTTGTCCATGCTACCATTTTTCATATCAATGTTGAGTACATCGAATAACGAATGAATTATGTCCCTTAGGATCTCAACCCGATTTGATAACAAAGTTAGCTCTTTCTTTTGCATGAAGTCCTCGTTGATAAGTTCAGATATCTTTTTCTCTCTGCATTTAAGTTCTTCTAGAAGATTCTGACATTCTCCAAATAGACTCAAGTTGTCATCTTTCATGTCACATAAACATCTGCACAAAACAAAATTCTCAAGATCAGACTTAATAGTCTTTTGCTGTTCCACTTCAAGGTCCTCATCCTTAATCTTGATTTCTTCTTCTAGGAGATGGACTTGCTTTCTCAAAGATGCCAGCTGACTCGAGAAGGATAAGACTAGAGCTTCATGCTCTTGGTCTTTAAGTCTTAAGGAACTTTCAAGTTCCATGACTAGACAAACTGTTGAATCCTTTTGCCTCTCTAGATTAGAGTGCTGATCTTGAAGTGTCAGATACTTGCTCTCAAGGTCGTCTACCTGATACCAACAAGAATACATCCCTTTATAAAAGAAAAAGGAGACTACTGGAGATGCTTGTAACAGAAAACATAATGAAAGTAAGAAATTAAAGAAGGTTCATCAATTTGGGAAAATTTATGTGCATACGTGTGTACACGCGCGCGCGTGCACGGGCATGCGTGTGTGGAGTGTGTGTTCGTCCATGTGTGCGCAGTGGCAGAGCCAGGAGTTTCGACAAGGTCCAAAAATATTTAAACACAATAACCTATTTTTTTATGATTTAACATCTAAACATCATTACACAACGAGACTTCAAAATCATAATTCAAGAATTGAGGGTGAAGAGAGGAACCAAGGGTTAAGGACAAAGAGAGGAAGTGAGTTGGTAAATTTATCTCGCAGTTCACAACTCACGTACATATTTCGGTATCAGTCCCTCAAATCTTTAATATTTTGATATTAGTTCTCCAAATGATTGAAACTTGAAATTAGTCCCCAACTCTTATAACTAATTTGAAATTATTCTCCTTAGCAGCTTTTTGATTTGAGGTGGAATATTCCTTTAGCTTTAACTAATTTGTGAGACTAATTTCAAGTGCCATCCAAGATTTCTGGGGACTAATTTCAAAATATAAAGATTTGAGGGACTACTTTCAAGACACTTAAAAGATTTGAGGGACTAATTTCAAAATATGAAGATTTGGGGACTAATTTTCAAACTTGAAAGATTTGGGGGAATGGTTTTCAAACTTGAAGTGATATGGGGGACTAATATCATATAGGGAGCTAGAGAGGAATGTAGAGAATTATTGTTGAGAAAGTTGAGTAAGCTTAGGCATTTTACTACCTATGAAAATACTATCAGTAAATTGGCCCTATTAACATGTTTTTGTTTTTAGTTCAAGGTGGGGCCAAGGACCCCTTGGCCCCAATGTGTTTCCGCCAGTGTGTGTGTATCTGTGTATGTGTGTGCTTGTGCATGTGTATTGTCTATTTGTGTGCATGTATGTGTGGTAAGAGTGTGCTAAGAGTGTGCTTAGGTTGTGAAGTATCTCTTTCCTATTCAATCTAAGTCCATAGATTGTTTCTTATGTCTATAAGCTTGCATCAAATATCAGCTTAAAGGACTAGCCTTTTTGCATTAGTTACGAATGACTGTACTAGACATATTCAAGAAGAGTCAAACAGTGTAAATTATTTGTTGATAACATAGTTTAGTTGATGAAGCTACGGAAGAGAGAATTTCTAAAGTAGACAAGTGGAAATATGGAGAGAAGCTCACTCTAAGGAATTAGAATTAGTCAAGCAAACAAAGTTAGTGTAATTTTTAGCAAAACTGTGAAAATGAAGCATATAACATGTATTACCATCAAGAAATGTCGATGAATAATCACTTTCTCTATTTAGGATTAGTCACTCATCAAATAGTGAAATTGAGAATGATGTGGTTAATCAAATCAAAAAGATGGTTAAACGGAAAAATTGGAGGCTGGTTCTTTTCGCTACCATAACTGCAGCAGGTGAATTTAGCGAATAACAGTATAAACTCGATCAAGGTTTTTATGCTGAAGCCAACTACTAATGAAGGAAAGCAACTGGTAGCGATCAACCTAAGCTTCAATAACATTGCTGGAGAGCTGCTAGCAGAGTTGGCTGCTTATCCATCACTTGCATCTTTGTCGGTGAGTAATAATAGAGGGCAGATTCCATGGCAGTACAGTAATAAAGGGAGGATGAGGAGGCTGTTCTTGGATTCGAATTTGTTGAACAGAGAGGTTCCGGATTTGTTGCTCAAGGGGAATTTGGCGGGAAGTTTTAGGGACAATTGCCTGGCCAAGTGCCTACGCTTTTGGACTATTATGTGAACATAGAATACATAAAAAAATTAAGGGAGATTGTACAGGACATCTATCAAACCAATAATACTTTATAGAATTGATATCAGTAATCAAGAAACATGTGAAAAGAACGTGTAGCAAAAGTATGATTGGTAGAATGAATATGTATACACTAAGAGATAGGATAATGAATGAGTGAGCGTCATAGGAAGTTAGATATTGTTTACATTGAGGATAAACAGTGAGAAAATCTATTGAGATAGTTTGGTCATATGCAACGGACACCACTAAGTGCACCAGCTAGGAGAAATAATAAGATAGTAATAACAGAGCAATGAAGACTAGAAGTAGGCCTAAGAGAACACGGTTAACTTAATAGATGAGTTATGATAGTGTCTAACTTGATGAGATCGTCCTTAACAGAAGAATATGATATATCTAGCCGATCAATAATTTTCAATAAATGTTTCACTATTCATTTATTTCTATACATTTGTGTGCTTATAAATGTGTATAGAGGATATTGGATATGAGTTTCACCTCATTTCATCAATAGGGTGGTGTGTTTTACCTGCTCTCCGATATGATTTACAGAAAGGACCACTAGTCTATCTCTTCGTATATCTCACACATGCACAATATTGCTAGCAGTAAAGAATTTGGCCAAATTCAAGCCAGATAACCTCACATAATTTTGGATCTGAAACCATGCTGCAATGCTACTTCATTGCGTGCAAACTACAATTTCAAAGATCATTCTGGTGCAATGAAATTCTCCAAGAAGCTGTGTGTATATACAATTCTGTGCAAACAGAAGTTATTGGTTATTGGTTGAAGTACAGATTATTCCTTGCCTTCCACCAACACCATAATAGGTAGGCAACCACTGATGTTATATGGATATATCACATGTGTCACGCTAAAGATTTAATTGTACAATTACTTCCTAATAAAAAGATGAAAGCCCTTTTTTTATTTATCTTTGTCGGAAAACTGCATTCTTTTCATTCACTGCCTAAGCACATTGTATTATGCAAATTGCAAAGTAAAGTCTTCTAGAAGCATATTATTCAGTAAACAAAAAAGAGATCTTTAGAGACAGCACATGTTTAAAACTACGCTGCGTTATCAATTTTCATGGATTTGAAAAGCTTAAAGTTTGTAGGACGGATGTATGCTCTACATGGATGAAGAATATCAACCATTACCTCAAGCTGAAGTTTTTTGTTTTCCTCTGCAGCATCTGAAACAGAGTTTAGCAATTTTTTAACTTCAGGCAAAATAAATTGCGCAAGCACTTCATCACTTAAACCATCTTGAGTATTATGCTTCACATCAATGCTAAATGCCTCCAATAACATATGGATGCCTTTATTAATGACATCATTGTGCTCAGACAATGATGTTATCTCTTTCTTTTGCATGAATTCCTTCCATTTGAGTTTGGAAATTTGACCCTCTGCATGTTTAGATGCTTCCAGAAGATTCTGGCATTCTCCAGAAAGAAATAAATTCTTATCATTCATTTCACATAAACATCTCTGCAAAATGAAAATATGAAAAAGAGAACTCATGACTTTTCGCTGTTCCATTTCGAAGTCCATTGCCTTAGCCTGTATTTCTTCCTTTCGGAGATGGATTTGGTTATTTAAAGAGGACACTTGACTTGACAATGATGAGATGCGAGTTTCATACTCTTGTTTTTCTAGTTGAAAGGAATTTTGGAGCTCCATAACTTGGTGAGCTCTAGAATCTTTCTCCTTTTCCAGGTGTTTATGCTGGTCTTGTAACTCAAAATACTTGTGCTCGAGGTTGCCTATCTGTAATTCAGAAGTTCACAATTCTCAAAAGAGGAATTCATAGACTTAAAATTAACATGCAAATTTGTCATGGAAAAGATGGGTATGAGGTGATAGCTCATTTTACTAAATGATCCTACCAAGAGATAAACTAGTGGTGAGGGCCACATGGCGCGTCACATAAAAAGGTGTGGAGCTCACCACTTCAACTTTTGGTAGATTATTTTGCTAATTGAGGAGGCAGCTCATGTCCAAGATCCCCATATATCAATAAATTTTCAGGATAGAGAATGAAAGTTACGTTGAAGTTATGCAAGACAAACCTAATGGATTGTCCATCCTTGGAGCATATATGTTTAACAACAAAGCAAAATATACTTACTCTTGAATGTACAGAAAATAACCCATCATCAATGCAACTTTGCACTTATAGATTATAGCATAAACAAGTGTTGCGCTACGTGACGTAATACGACTTAGATTTTTAATTTAGGTTTTGTTTTCCATAGAAACCAACTTTAGAATAGGGTAACTATGTAGAAATCACCTTTTATTTTCAATTTATGCATAAAGCACCTTTAAAGTGTTTGTTGTTGCAATCAGCCACGTAGGCCCACTTTTTAGTTAAATTTTTTTGATAATTGACCCCATCTACCGCAACTAAGGACTATATCTATGATATACTTGGTATTTGACAACTAATTATTAGAGGGAAAAAACTTGATGTAAAGGTGTTTTATAGAACCTGTAATTTCTTTTTATTAACAACTCAAAAATAAGCATTTGCAACTGCGATTGAAAAATTTTAATTCTGCTGAAAAACAACTGACTTCCTCGTTTGGAATTGTATGTTAAAATACAATTAAAATTTTTTGTTTTGGAACTGCTAGTAACTCTGAAGTTATGCAAAGCTCTTAATTCCATGTACCTTAAATGATTAAACTAATGGCAAATGTAGTAGAACTATTCAGAAATAACAAGGAGAAACCTGACATTACCTGAGAAACAAGAGTATTCTTTTCAGACAGAAGAGTACAGTTTTGATCGCAAAGGGATGCGGAGGATTGTTCCAAATCTTCAAATCTGGCTTTTAAACCCTTAAGTTCAACATTTGCATCTGATAAAGAGTTCTCCAAGATAAAATTTTTCACTGAAACCCTCTCCATATTTTGCGAAATAGACTCTAACTGAGATACCAACATACCCTTTTCAACAACATGTGTGGAGACTTCACCTAGGAGGGTTTCACAAGAAGCCTCCAGTGCTTTTGCCTTCTCTCTTAACCCTTCTAGTTCAACATTTGCATCTGATAAAGAGTTCTCTAAGACTACATTTTTATCTGAAACTACTTCAATTTGTTCGGTTAGACCTTGATGCTTTTGCTCCAAATCTTTGTTACCCTCCTTTAAGGAGCAAACTTCTTTTAGAAGAGCTCTGTTTTCCTCTAGATATGTCCCCAACTCATTTTCGAGTTTCCCTTTTGTTTCCTTCAGTAATTTAATTTCATCTTGCAATTCCTTTATCTTGATTCCAGACAGTATATTTTGTTCATGAAGGTTGCCAATTATCTTGTCCAGCTCGGTAATTTTCTCCTCAAGACCAACTTTACTCAGTTCCATCTCCTTCAACTTCTCACTAACATCCTCCTTCTCGAGAACCAAAAATTCTGCCTCTTCTTGAGAATGGGTATGTATTTGCTCCAAGGACATGAGGGCCACTTCAACTTGCATCCTTTTTTTATGCTCCACTTCTATTGAAGTATTGAGTTCTTCCAACTCCTTTCCTCTTTTTGCCAGTTCTCTTTGTTGTGTCTCCAGCTCCAATTGCAGAGATCGGTTAACCTTCTCCATTGCAAGACATTGTTCTTCAACACTGTTTAACTTCACTACCATAGCATCATTAACCTCACTGATTTCACATCTCGTGTTAGAGATATCATTTTCTAAGCTAGATATCCTTTCTATTGAAAGGTTGTACTGAAAAGCAGCAGCTTCCTTCATCGATTCTAATTTAGAGATCGTCTCTTCTAAAGTTCGAGCATGCTGTGATTCCGATGCCATCAAGCTCATGAGATTCTCATTCTTAGTTGTTAACTGAGAAACATCTTCTTGTAAATGTCTTATTTCGTTTTTGAGGTCTTCTATCTCTTCAACCCTTCCATTTTCATCTTTGAAACTTAGGACTTTCCTCACTTTACCTTCACCAGATGGAATCAGTTGCTTCAACCCTTTCTTTGTTGATATTGAATTGCTCTCTTCGGAAAAAGCCCCATTTCTTCTTCTACCATGGAAATGTGAGGATACACCCAATACATCCTTATTCAAGTCATCCGGGTCCAATGGTGCGCGCATTGGTGGGGCCATTTCAGGAGTGTGGGGCCCAATCTCGGCACCGGAAGAAGAAGGAGACTCATCGGACATTATTGGTGGGATTTGGTTGGGGAATGCTTCAGCCATAGTTCGATGAGCTTGGCGCAATGCACCAGTTGCATGATCGTATCTCTCAGCCAAGGCACGGTATGCTCGGTAGAACTCTTCGACCAATTTCATCAGCTCAGGGCGTTTCTTATAGTACATCTCTGCTCTTCTTGCAAAGGAATCGGCGTCTTCTTCTATGAGCTTGATCATTGCTTTGATATTTCTGTCCATATCTATATTGAAGAGCATATATATGGTAAATAATAAAAATAATAATATCTAATGATATCACATGTGCTTTCACACGCACACGCACACAGATATTTCTATACATATTTGTATTGAAGAGAACATACACATGGTAAAATGAGTGTAAATTTTAAAGATATCCACATACACACACACACACTCACCCGCACCAGCACGCACATGTGCACAAGCATGCGCGCATTCACTCACACATGCACATGTATAGCAAAGACTGGTGATTAGGTTTTTCCCCCTTGATAGTAGGAATATATGCTAAGTAAAACAAACCAAAACATGAGAGAATCTGGTCAACTAGTAAAAAACAATTAATCTGGCTCATAGTTATTAAAATTGAATTTCATGAGGTTCTTATTTTCAGTTAATTGAATACGGTGGAGAGTTCCCAGCCTCCATCCTACACAAAAAATAAAAATTAAAAATAAACCTTCCTCTAAAGATTTTACTAAGTTCCCATAAATGATTTAAACTGCACAGTGCTAGAATCTTCCATTTCTAACTAGAGATAATTACTTTTACCCTTTTGTTAAGTTTCATTTTCATTAGGGAGAATCAAAACTATTAATATATGCATTATCCCTCATTCTGTGCTGCTTAGATTATGACATCCACTTCATAAGAAACTCAAGGAATAGGTTTTTTTTGGTCTTAAGGGAATTGAAGATACATGGTTGGATTGACAAATAAGCGGATTAGAAAGGAAGCTAGCACTGTACAGATAGGGCCTCTTCATTTATTTAAAAAAAAAGAATCAAAATTGACAGATTGACCATATTCACATTAAGCATATCGATCAGTTCTACTTAACTCAAGAAACCACCTAAGAAGATAGCGACTATCCATTTATTCTAGAAAGGAGGCTATCATATTTATAACAATAAAATGGAACCATCAAAAATTTTCTGACTAAGGGAAAGACAAGAAGTCGGGGATGCCATGAAGTTAATTGATCCCATGAGTTCCTTATTGTTAAATTAAAAAAATGTGAGGAAAAATTTTCGTATAAGACATTGCATTTCACTCATGTGATGATACCTACAACATTTTCACAGAACATGTCATAGATAGTACTCTTCATTATCTTGTTACATGTTCTAGTCATCCTCTAAACTCGTTAAATCATATATTGACACTATACATTATACCTTCAAAAAAAGTTAATTTCTTGGATCAATACTTAAATTAGAATAGGATTCAAATAAACTGTATTGATGACATATAAGCTACAAAAAATAATAATAAATAGAGCAATAATAAATTTCACTTAAGTAGACTATAATTTCCAACAAGTTTCTGTGGTGAGAAAAAATTAGAGGGCAGTGATGACAATGATGAGCAACCTCCATCAGACAAATGATTTCTTAGGCAATCTTTGGTTCTAATGTAGCGTTAGTTGGCTTTATCAAATAATCTAAATACTCTACGAAAATCCATTTCCCTTATCCAACTTTTTCAAATTGTGCAAAATAATTAAGTTCAAAGTTCATATTCTCAATATACCTGTAAGATTTTCCTGAAGCCATTTGGAATTCTTCGGGCTAATATGACTATCCCACCACCAAGAATACATGCGTCTCGACTCTCCATGCAAAAATGTAGCCATGATTCCAAAAAGGCAAATCAATGCTATCTTCCTCGTTCTTGGACAGGACAAATCCTCATAGGAAAAATATCTTAAGTAATTAATCCACGCCAAAATTACTGCTTAGTAGATCCCAAAGCACACTCGTCAACTAAATATTTCTCTCTTGTTCCTACAAAAGCACGTTAAGGAAAGGGACCAAAAGAAATAAGTTCATTCACAGTTATAGTTTAATGAAAAAAAGAAATCCAAATGATAAGTAATTCAAAAGGAGATCACAAGTTCCTACTAGAGTATAAAGAAACACCTTCAAGAATTAAAATCAAAATCTACGAGGAGGAAAGTTCAGGTCTACATCTCAAGCAAGAGTGCAACTTATCAATTATCAAATCTAGAATTGAAGGAACACAATAATCAGATAAATTATAAAACCAATGAAAAAAGAACTAAAACAGTGAATTTACCACTGATAATATGAATTTTCTTCTAAATGTTCTGATACCTAACCACCAGATCCAAGAAAATTTTCTGTGCTTTACTGCAAAGAAAAAAAGCTTACCATTGCAAAAATATAACTGACGGTGACTACGGAGCTGAGTGATACTGATCTAGAGTCGGCTTAAGCACCAAAAAAATTCAAAAATTGCAGAATTCAAGATCCCTAATCAAATCAGCCAAACTAAACAAGTCAAAACAAACGGTTTATAATAAAAGGCTGGACTCAGTGCTTTGAACAAAAAACAAAAACCCACCAAAATCTTTATAGTCAAAGGTACTAAACTCACTTTCCAAAAATCTTCAGAAATGAATCAACTACTAGATACACATGAGATAGGAATTTCCCCAGAGGGGTCAACCATACATTTATCCCAAAACAATGATAAAACAGTAATAAATCTCCGATGCCCATTGAAGCTCAAAAAACTTTATTTTGAAATAAGAAAATCAACGCAAGAGGAGAGAAAATGAAATGGACATCAAAAGGTAAATTAGAGATTCAAAAGGACAGAATCTCTTGAAATAACAGAAATTCTTAAATACCCATTAAGCAAAAAAGTTCCAAATAACAAAATAAAACCACTAAAAACACAAAAGCATGAGATTTCATAAGTGGGTCTTCATCAAACATACAAAAAGGAGCAATCTTTATCATAGCAGAAGACAAATACCATTGAGAAAAAGAAATGTAGCGTGCGTTGCAGCTGCCAAAAGATCACCAGCTGCTTTTTTCATCCAATCTCACCCCATCTCTTTCTCTCACCCCGTTTGAAAACAAAGATATGAGAGACTCCGTTTCTCTCCCCTCCAATCTCTAGTTTTTCTGTTACGGAGAATACAGAGAAGAAAGCAAAGGTAGCAAGCAGCAGAGTGTAGCACAGCAGACAGAGAAAGAAGCCAAAGGAGGAAAATAATAATAATAATAATAATAATATTTGGAAACTGTTTGGAGTTTAATTTAAGATCTCAATTAAGGGAGGTGAATTTTGGAATTTTTAGGCTAAAATAGTGGGGCTGTTTACAAAATTCAAACCTATAAGCATGCACTGATTTAGCCATAAAACTAGTTAACTGTTTTTACTTTTTGTTTTTAATTATTTGTTTTTGTTTTGTTTTTTTTCGTTTTGTTGCCAGTCATTATTATAATTTCTTGGAATAAGAGGTCAATGTGTTGGCCCTTTTAACTTAGAAATAAAAAAGTAAACAAAAAAAAATGCCCTTTTACTTAGAAAATCTTAGGTTGTTTTTTCTTGGTTTCAGCATTTGGTGTTGGGTTGTGAGATGGTGATGATAGATTGATAGGTGGGGCGGCTTAGTCATGGACTCAGCGTGATTCAGAAATAGGTCTTTTGAAGGCTAAAATACCTCACTCTCAGATATTAATATAAATAGATGACATTACTAATTTTTCTTTTTCCTATCATTCAATATAACCAGGACCTTTTAATGAAATGCAAAATATATTTAAATGAATACAATTTATCCCTACCTGTCTCCATATTTGAATCGTTGCATAATAGTGTCATTCCAAATACCCCTAAATATCCTTTTTAATGTAAAGTTAGTATCTTTTCTTTTTTTTTTAATTGATGGTAGCTCTTTGATATGTGGTGAATTGGGTCATTTAAATTGATGGGTCTTAGGGTTATTTACTTTTAGGTCTGTCTCATTAAAAGTTAATGGGTTACTACTTAGTATTCAAAGGAGTTGAGGTGTACTTTGGTGTACGTTGCTTGATAAATTTACACATCATTGTTTAATTATATGAATAGTGTCACTAACTCCGCCCCTGCGTACTCATCCTACCAGAACCATCCACATGTGAGCGGATAGTTCTGACCCTCCAATGGAAATAGGAGAGAGTGCGGGGCAATTTTGACCCTCATTTGAAGGTCAAAATCACTTGGGCACATGTGGGCAATTCTGATAAGAAGTTAGCAAAAGTATTGTGAGCATGGAGTAGCGATACAAAACGGACATGGCTACTTGCATATACATTTATATTCATATCTGAATGGATGTACAAGAATGCTAAGTGTTTCTATTCTATAAAAATATAAATATAGATACAGATACGAATACTGATATATAAGTTGAAATATTATGATTTATATCCAAATATAAAATCAATCATTCAGTTACTTTTGATCATTACATTAATAGATTTTAGGTCAATTTTAACGGTACAAATATCTAATATTAATTTTAAATATGCCAAACATATTAATGGATGCTCATTTGACAAATTCATTATATTTAAACATGTCTTATACCAGATGACCTAGTTATTTCTCAATTTTATCTATTTTTCTCATATTAGTACCCATTTTTTCCCCTTATCTAATCTATATTCATAACATCATTTTGGTGAATATGGATATAGAATTTTATTTAACTAAGACATAAATTGTAAAACCCCTTGAATTTTAAACAATAGTGTGAATTATATTGATAAATGAGCTCTAATTATGATGAATATCATTTATAGATGAATTATTATGCTAACAATTGATTTGAGATCAATTAAGAGTATATATGAGAGTATACAAATGTTAAACATGCATAAAGAAGAAATCTAAAAAAAATGACTAGTTAAGAGCATATATATTTTACACACCGATACAGTTCGAATATGGAAAAACGCAAAATACAAAAGTTGTATGTATCTTCAATATCTTTCCAACGCATCTTAAATCACCTCATTCTGAGATTTTACGTGAAAGTTACAGTCAAATTTCCAAAGACTATCTTTCCAGTCTGACTAGGTTTCCTGTTTCGATTTTGGGCTGTTTAGATTCGGGTTTGTAGTTATATATATATATATATGTGTGTGTGTGTGTGTGTGTTTGCACACGAAAAACACATCTTCATCAGTATTCCAAATCCTAGTAGCCCCTCTTACTCTCTCTCAAACCCTAATCATAATTTGTGAGATTTGGGAAAGTTCTTGAGGCGTTTGCCGAGAGGAATACGGGATTTTGCGACTTTGGTGAAGAGGGGTCTTGCACACACGTATTCAGGAGCTCAACACGACCTTTGAGGCAAGAACATCTTTCTACAAACCTTTACTTGTAGTTAATTAATGATTTAAGATATTTAATTGATGAATCTCATGTTAAAGCTTAACCCGATGTTTTAAAATCTTAGTTTATGATGTTAATCTTTTAAACCAATGTGAAAATCTGTAGATTTAGTTGTTGTTTATATTAGTTGATGATCATGATCATTGGGGTTGATTTTATTTTTGTTTTAATTTATTAATCATGCTCAAATCATATTTAAACCCTAGTTTAACAGTTAATTGAGTTTTCTTATTAATTAAAGATGTATATACCCTAGGTTTGTGAAACTTAAGTGATGTGAACATGCTTAAATTATTTTATATTTGTTCAATGATTAGTTCTAATCATGGTTAGTTAATCATATTGATAATTTATGTTTTATTTGAGAAATTTTGGTAATTGAGATGCTAAACCCTAACTAGATTAATTCAATCATGTTGAGTTACTCCATGTTAAGCAAATATGAAAGTTTAAATCTTGTTATATGTCTCATGTTAATAAAATTAAGTTTTTGAATAAAGTTACAAAAATACAAACGCTAAAACTTGATTTGCGGAGATCTTCTCTAGCCGGTCGACCAACCAAGGCTAGTTGGTCGACCGACCAAGGCTAGCCGGTCGACCGGTGAGATCCTGTGAACGCACTTTGTGCACGTTTGCGTTCGGTCGACCGAGGCCCTAGGAGCGGTCGACTGACCTGTGTTCTCTTTTGCTTGAAGTGTTGTTTTCACACTTTTTGTTTTCGAACGTGGGGTTCGAGGTGCATGATGATACACGTACAATCATGAGTATACACGTATATGTAGGCGTCTAAAAATGTCTATAGGTATCCACACACGGCTGGAGATCAAGAGGGCGAAGTGCTGTCAAATTGGAGAGCAGAGCACGAATTTCAGAGGGTAAGCAAATCTTAGCGAAGTTCCTCAATAAAAAAAAGAGAGTTCGAGAGATCTGAGACTCGTCCTCCTATTCCTCTGGATTTAAGCTTGGTATTAATCTCGAGAAGAGTCGTAATCTCGTTTGGTCGAGATTACCGTTGTTGCGATTACTTCCTTCGTGAAGTAAGAGCTTTGATTATCAATCTGTCAACCGGATCTGATCCGCGGCGGTCCACAGATATCAACGTCACCGGCACAGGCAAAGTTCCCACGCAAATAATAGGCGATAAATATCTATTGTGTGTTATTTGAAGAAATTGTAATCTTTCATTTTTATTGTTGGAGGAGATCTTATAAAAAGATCAACTTTTTTTATTTGAGTTTATTGTAACGACTGAAGTTGTAATAGATTCGATGACAATAAAAATAATGATTTCTGGCCTAAACACGCTGGCGACCACAGTGGGAGCCAACAGCTTTGCTACCGAATCTGTCATACCGCAACTATGGATCCGGATCCCGGTTGACGAAGAGGTCAAGTACAAGTTCGACCAACTAAAATTCGAGGAGTATCTGTCATCGTCCTCCTCCAGATCCTCCGCCCATCACAAATGCAGGAAGATCAAGGCCCTTGTTGCTGCTATAATCACGTATTACAATGCCCCTCCGGCCTCCAACGAGGTCGGATCTGCAGATCTGGACTCCTCCTCAATCAAGGAGATAGCCGCTGGAGGCGCAACCACTTTATAGAAGAGAGCTCGCCAAAGGCAGCGCCAACGCTTCGTGCACCAATTCGCCAAGGATTTGGAGCCGATAAACGGGATCCGTTACGAGGCGGATCTAAAATTCAAGAAACGTCGAGCGCCTCAACAGCAAACAAATGGCCTCCCCTCCAAGCTAACAATGAATGAATGGGTCCGCGTCAAAAGAGTGTGTTCAACCCTCAAAGAACGGATCCAGAAACATCGTGCGTTACTTGCGCATGCACAGATTCTCGTGCAAGAAGCGTAAAAGTTGAAGCAGGAAGAGGTGGTCAAGAAGCCACCAAAACTTCACCAAGTCTAGAAGCCAAAGTCTAAAATGACGTCGAAAAAAAGTCGAACAACGCCCGGAACTTGCGAACCACCTCTAGCTGGCTCGGCCCAAACCAAGCCACCAAATGGTGGTTCGCACCTGAACTGAACAGGTTCGGTTAGTTTTGCACCCGGTTCACCTCCTGTAGTCCCATCTAAGCCTCCGACAGCCCATGTTCCTGTCCCGATGAATCTTGTACCTCCGGTAGAGCCCTACGATAGCGTGGACTTGTCCCGATTCAATATGAGGATGGCGGATCGCCTGAGTCCTTTGCACGAGGACCCAGGCAAAGTTCCGATCAAAGAACGCTTGGGTCCAGTGAATGAATCCCGAGCAACTCAACGAGCTGGGAGTCGCACACGCCCTCATAACAATATGAAGTCTTCTCATAAATGGAAAATTCCAGTAACCAACCACATCGGACTACGAATCGAAGTCCAAGAGCCCGTTGAGACCCCATGCTTACGAAAGCGTGGCTCAAAACGCGTGACTCTTAGGAACACCAACAAAGCAGCAAGTCCTCAGAAGGAAACGTGTTCGTTAGACAACGATGTTATACCTGAGAATTCGTGCCAACACGCGGTAGATTGCTCTGGTCATCATGCCGATAAATTATACTATCGGGCTAGGGATACGAACAGATCTCGAAAGAGAGATACCCGAGAGATGGACTTTTAGTGTCCATGCGCCAGAATCATCAGGGTGATATTATCAGCATGTAGTTACCCTAAAAACGCTCTGTAGAGGGTTTTGGCATTCGAGAAGATCTCAAACGGAATTGATAAATCCAAACCAAAGTGTTTCTGTAAGAAACGATCGGTCGTTCAAGGTGACGAGCTCCCAGAAGTAACTATCAATATGGTCGATAAAGGAAAGTCAACACAGAGTTTCAGTCCCCGTTATTTTTCGGACGTATCCCAATGTATAACTTGGTTACGCGTGGGAACTACTAGGCGTAGGGACTATCAGAGGATGAATAGAGGATTATCCTCGGATGATGAACCATCAGATGCTAACTCTGCAGTCGCTTCTGACAATACGACATCCAGCCCAGGACAATCCCGCAAGGCATTTATGATCAACACCGAGCAAATGGCCAAAATCATTGAGGATGCTTTGGCTAAGTAAAAAGAGAACTTCAAGTTCAAATTAGAAATGGCTATGATGCAAATGAGAGAGGAGCATGACCAACAGATCCGAGCCTTGTCAAATCAGATAGGTGAATCTAGTTGTCGCAACAATGTTAGCCAAGCAGCTAGGGATTCAGATGTGGATGAACACATTAATGTTGATAACCCTCCCGTTGACCAGAACGTTGAGGGTGACCCCACTAAAAATAACGACGCTGGAGGTGGTCCCACCGAAGATGACAATACCGGGGGTGGTTGTGTTGCTCCTCTTAGAAATCGTCCAAAGCATGATACAGAAGAGGACGAGAAGATAAAAGACCTCGAGATCAAAATTAACGCTCTGATGTCTGCTCGAGAGGTGAAGAAGACCAGTATTCCGTGTTCTTACCCAAGAGAGTGGGAGTTGATCCCGTATCCGACGAAGTTCAACCTGATCAACTTCACGCCGTTCGACGGGAAGGGTTTGTCTACTCAACATCTGATCTACTTCAAATCACACTTGGAAGTAGGGGTGCCAAACGGTTCGGATATATCCAACCTGATCCGCATCCGTATCTGAACGGATACGGATATGGTAAGCTAATTTTGAAACCGGACGGATATGGTAACGGATACGGATCTGGTTTCGGATTTTTTTTTGGATACGGATTCGGAAACGGATATGAGGGTTGCGGATATGGATATCCGCAAATATAATAATGATTTGGGTCCCAAAGTTCCATTTCTAAACCTGTAACCGCTAACCCCAAACCCGTAAGTTTATAAGTTGTAAGTTGTAAACCCTAGCCTCCAGCCCATTCCATCTTCCTCCACTCCAGTCGTAACCGCTAACCCTAGCGCCTCCATCGCCTCACCGCCTCCATCGCCTCCATCACCTCACCTTATTTTGTCAGATTTAATAGATTTGTGCTCAATTTTAGTAATTCTAATTATATGTGAATTAAAGAGAAGCCTACAACCACATATATTTACCTATTTGGTTATAATTCTAATTATACATGAATATCTGTTTATATTCGTGATCATATCCGATCCGATTTTCAAATATCTGATCCGTATCCGTTTCTGATAAGTGTGAATATGGTTAATGTTTTTTCTTACCGAGAATGATACGTATTCGTATCTATATCCGTTTATAAGAAGTGGATATGGATATGGTAAGTGTCATATCTAAACCGTATCCGCTCCGATAACACCCATACTTGGAAGTGATCTCCGGTAATGAAGCTTTGATGGTTCGGTCATTCATTGGCATCCTTTGCAGGCCTGCCTTCGATTGGTACCGTCGTCTCAAGCCTGGAAGCATCAACAGCTGGGACGATATGGAAGGCTCATTCCTCGGTAATTTCTTTGATGATGACACCAAGGTATCAATCAGGACGCTCTTTGAGGAGAAACAAGAAGACGAAGAGACGGTCAACGACTTTGTCAAGCGCTTCCGAAATAAGGCAATGAATTGTCAAGATCCAGTCACAGATGACTTCATCCTCCAAACCTGTCATAACAACCTATCCATCAACATTTTAGAAGTTATGGGAGTAGCACCGTCTAACACCTGGAAAGAGTTGAAGGTGCGCGGAGAGAAGGCCGAACGCTTCCTTAAAAGGAAGAAAGTCGAGAGAATCCAACCAACGGCTAATCCTCCAAACTCAAACCTCACCTCCCATGGTAGAGGGAAGGCACCTGCAACAGCTATTAATGTTAATCAGATATCGTAGCAGCAATCCTAGAGACATCAAAAGAATTTAGATTTGAGACTCTATAAAAAGTACTCCTTCAAGGACGAAGATGTTCCAGCTATTTTCGAATCCTTCCTTAAAAACAACAAGATCAAGCTACCACCTATCATAAATCAGGAGGAAGCTGACAATACTGCGGATCTAAAGTACTATGCGTACCACAGGAGAATCCTTCATCCTACCAAGGCTTGCTTCGCTCTCAAGAATAACATCCAAACCTTGGTTGAAGCTGGCGTCATAACGCTAAATTAAGCCGAATGAAGACTCCGACAAGTATAAGAGTATAAACTGCTCCTTTTGACACTCCGAAGAGTATACGAGTATAAACTGCTTCTTAATCCTCCAACCGATATATAAGGTTAAACTACTCCCTGATACTCCAATAGGTATATGAGTCTAAACTGTTTCCTATCTTTGACGGGAAGTTCCTAAAGAATTTTATACATAATATTCTTAAGGATAGCCCGGTCATGCAACTGAGTACAATGTTAGACCCAGTTTTGCGAAGGAAGCTGGGGGTGGATGATTCATGTAACGGGAAGTTCTCGAAAGAATTCTATATAGTGTATTCTTAGGGATAACCCGGTCACTACAAGAAGGTGATGAATAAGAAACTTCCACTCAAACTCCTGCTACGTCTGTGCACTCAACACTTCCATGGTTAGAGTCTAAACATAATGCTCGTAATTTTGATCTGTCAATCCTTGACGAATTGTCAAACCCCTTCGTGTTAAGTTCTTATCACTTGACACCAAGAACCCCCACTGAGTAATCGGTACAAGTCAACACTCTCACTATGATTTATACTCCCACTCCCACTGTCTACCTGGTCAAACCTTCTTACAGTTAGGATCACAATCAAAATCTCTTCTCGATTCTTTCCATAAACAAGAGGTCCACAAATTGAACGATCAAACCTTTAAACAGTTAAGATCGTCTCAAACCCCCATTTGGTCAAACCTTCCTACAGTTAGGGCCACAACCAAAATCTCCTCTCGATTTCTTCCATGAACGAGAGGTCCACTTTCAAATCGAGTGATCAAACCTTCTTATAGTTAGGGTCGCCTCAAAATCCTACTTGGTCAAACATTCCTATAGTTAGGGCTAAAACCATAATTCACTCTCAATAAACGAGAAACTCATATTTAGTTCATTAATCAAACCTTCCGACAGTTAGAATTATCTGAATCTTCTCGATTTTTGGAGTGGAGATCTCACTCTTAGTTTTACCTTTCCGGATTCTTGAAGTGGATATCCCACTTTGAGTTTTCTTTAGCAACTGGAGATAGAATATAAAATTCTTCCTCTTCAGCTTTGGGAGATAGAATATAAAATTCTTCCTCTTTAGCTTTGGGAGCTAAAATATAAAATTCTTCCTCTCCCGTATCGGGTTCGTCTTTGCCCCAAAAGAAGACACAATATTTCAACATTATAACTCCCAAAATCCGTGCTTCATAAGCATGGGGAATTTTATCCCAAAGCCTAAGTAGGCATAAGTAGCGCCTAATACGCATTGCCGGTTTAGTCTTTCACCGATTGAAGAAGACACCAGAATCCAAATCTGGAGAATTTTATCTCGAAGCCTAAGTAGGGATAAGTCAATGCCTAACACACGTTGCAGGTTAGTCCTTGACCGTAAAAAGGATAAAAGTCCACATATTCGACATTGTGGCAGACCATTATTAATAACGCCAAAATCCGTGCCTAACACACACAGGAAACTTTATCTCGACTCCTAAATATAGATAAGCCTACGCCTAACACGCGTTGCCGGTTTAGTCTTTCGCTGAGTGAAAAAGATACCAGAATCCGAGTCTGGGGACTTTTATCCCGAATCCTAAGAAGAGATAAGTCAGCACCTAACACGCGTTGTCGGGTAGTCTATTCCCGTGAGAAAGACGAAGTCTACGTATTCAATATCATAGCACTAAAAGAGTTAACTCTTTTAGCACAACGTTACATGCGGAAACGGACTTAAACAATCCGCATGCAAGCCCGATTCAAACGGTAATCGGTAAAGGCATGTAAAATCCGTTGATGGCTGAGGATTTGCCAAAAAATCACGAGTCAGCATCTGATACAGTCGGTCGGGTAGTCTATTCACATGAGAAAGACGAAGTGTACGTATTCATTATCGTAGCACTAAAAGAGTTAACTCTTTTAACACAACGTTACATGCAAAACAGACTTAAACAATTCGCATGCTAGTCCGACTCAAACGGTAGTCGGTAAAGGCTTATCAAACCCGTTGATGGCTGAGGGTTTGCCAAAAATCCTATAAATGTGAGAGTCATTGACGCACCAGCCCTATTAGTTGGTCTCGTGATTTGAGCATCCAACAACTTCAGAATAAGAGTCATACATGCAGATGAATCAATTTTAACAGTTGGTCCTGCAGCCCCAACATTTGGATCGCCATGCTCCAATACTTTAAGAGCTTAAACTGTGTAGACTCCAGCAAATGTAGGAGTATAAACTGTATTAACACCGGTCAACACGCTACAATAAAGGTCGATACCGGTCAACACATCAGCAATCTTGCCAAAATAAGGCAAAGGATGATTCCAAGGAGTTCAATCACATTCAGATATGAATTACTGACGAAGATAATCAGTTCAAAGTCATCTCAATGACAAGAGCTAAGTTCAGAAACTTACGCATCAACTTCAGTTCAAGATTTCAATAATAGTCAGACGATAAACACAGCGTCGGAAGAACTTCATCTATTCGACAAAATAATGAATAGACTAAAGGCTGAAGAAGTTAAGAATTGAAACAATCCATAGGTCCTTCTATGCAATCTCCTCGACAAAATGCTGAAGAGGTTGAAAACATGGCATATCTTATCCAAAGCATTCAAGACTCCTCTATAAAAGAATGAGTCTAAAATACTTTGGAGGGGGTATCTGTAGGTGTCTAAAAATGTCTATAGGTATCCACACACAGCTGGAGATCAAAAGGGTGAAATGCTGTCAAATTGGAGAGTGGAGCACGAATTTCAGAGGGTAAGGAGATCTTAGTGAAGTTCCTCAATAAAAAAAAGAGAGTTCGAGAGATCTGAGACCCATCCCCATATTCCTCCGGATTTATCCTTGGTCTTAATCTCGAGAAGAGCCGTAATCTCGCTTGGTCGAGATTACCACTACTGTGATTACTTCCTTCGTGAAGTAAGAGCTTTGATTATCAATCTGTTAACCGGATTTGATCCGTGGTGGTCCATGGATATCAACGTCCCCAGTACAGGCGAAGTTCCCACGTAAACAATAGGCGATAAACATCTATTGTGTGTTTTTGAAGAAATTGTAATATTTTGTTTTTATTGTTTGAGAAGATCTTATAAAAAGATTAACTTTTTTATTTGAGTTTATTGTAACAACTGAAGTTGTAATAGATTCGATGACAATAAAAACAATGATTTCTGGCCCAAACAGTATAGTGTCGTAGTACACACATGGGTATTCCAAAGAGGATTAATACAATTATTGTTTCGATTACACGGGAGATATGAGTTATTTAAACATATATACATGTATGGATATCGTTGATGAGCACCGCTCAGTACTACTTGGGATAGTACGTCGATATACCATTAATATATGCCATTGAGTTAGGTTTTAGGATGCTTGATCTAGTAGTCTGTCCTACACGTAGATGCATGAGGCTTGTGAGCCGTATACCTAGGATGCCTGATTTGGTAGTCTGTCCCGCACCTTGATGGATGAGACTAATGAACCGTGTACACTTTTAAGATACCGATTTGGTAGTTCGTCCCGCATGATAATGCGATGAATTATAAACTTTGTAAGGATTTGTATTGTGATAATTATATGATATCATGAGTCTTGGTGGACGCCATTTATGAACATAACTCGTCGCTGAGTTATATATGATCGAGGTACTTTACTCTTGTAAGTACGCATGATTATATGTTGTTGTTTGTATTATCTTCTAAGGAATAATGGAAGATATTTTTGGTCTGATGTTGTGATAATTTTACTTTCTTGTATTCAAGGTTGGTGACAGCGGATCACGGTGCGGCGCGGTGAGGTACCGCTAAGGCTATTTTGGGCTATTAGGTGAGGTACCTTTTTCTCTATTGCAGACGAAGCCGCTGCCCAACAGAGATGGAGATGTTGCTGGAGGGAAGCTCTGTCTATGTCGCCAGAGGAAGTGAGAGAGAGAGAAAGTTGAGTTGAGTCCTCACAATCTTTATGGAAGTCGCCGGAGGAACTGTGAGATGGTGAAAGAGAGATGGGTTGAGAGAGGACAGTCGTCATCGTCGTCGGAGGGCCGTGAGAGAGAGGATAGTCATCGTCAGAGAGAGAGGAGAGTCGTCGTCAGATAGAGAGGACAATCATCAGAGGGGGGTTGTAGTGGAGAGGAGACTGACACGTCGTCTGAAGTCGCAGGAAGCCTCAAAACGCTGGGCTGGAAGTCTTCAGAGTCGGAGGTCGTCGTTGACGAGCCGCCATCAACGTCTCGAAAAATCGGGCGTCGTGAGTCTGGCAGTGGGAGAGAACTCAGAGAAGCGGTCGGGACTCGGGAGTGGGAGAGGCGGCTAGGGCACGATAGGGTTTGGGAGTTGAGAGAAGCAATCCGGAGTTAGGGAGGGTTTAAGTATAATGGGTACTAATTACATATTATTTGTATAATTAGTTGTATTATTTCTATTGTTACATATTATTTGTCGTATTAGTATAACTAGTACATTTTACTGTGTATATAATTGTCCCATAATTATTTGATTTTAAATGTAAGTAAATATATTTTAATTATTAATTATTTCTGTTTAATTATACAATATGGGTATATTTTAACTATTTCGTATCAACTGTTGTAATAGCACAACATGTACGTTTTTAATTGTAGATAATTATTCTATAATTAGATTAATTTTTAAATACCCATAATTATTTTATTTTAATTATTTAACCCTAAACCCTAACCCTATATATATATATATATATATATATATATAAGTGTTTTTCTTCTCTCTACTGTTCATCTTTCATGTGTCATCTTTACGCCGCCACCCTCCTCATCCTCTCTCTCGTTCTCCTCTCCACCCTCAGCCGTCGAGCGCCGTCGGCACCTACTCAAAACACCCATAGCCTCCCGCCTCCTCTTCGCTCCAAGTCCTCTGCAGCCTCCAACTCCACCACCAGAACCTCTCATCTCCTTCCTCCTGCTCCCCTCTCCACCCGCTGCCAGCCCCTCTGCCAGTAGCCCCTCACCGAGCGCTGGCCACTCCGCCTCGACAGCCTCGCCTTCACCTCCCCCTGTAGCACACAGCCCAACTCAGAGCCTCCACCTCTCCCACGAGATTCTCGACGAGTCCGCTAAACCCAACCCCGTCGACTACAGCAGCGCCTCAACAAACCCCGCCGTCCCTCTTCCATGGTCGCCGCCCAGTCAAGCCGCCCCTCAGCTCACTGTGCGCCACCCAACCCTCGTCAGCTCCTCCGACTCTTCCCCACTGCAGCCTCGTCGTTCGGATACCCTCAGCAACCCCCCTCGACCACACGCCAGATCCCCACTGTCCTTAGCCACCGCCTAAGACCCGTCGCCCGAACCCAAACCCCAGCGAACTCAAGTAGCCTCGCTCGATTCAGCCTGACACCGACCACCGCCTGAGACCCCCAGCACCACCCGCGTCCCCTTCCCGTCCGCCTCTTCCACTTCGACGCTAACTCTTCGGATCTACGTCGACGAGGTCAACCGCGCTGAACACCCGTGCCTGAACCAGATCCAAGCCGCTGTCAACGCTGCCTCGATCGCTACACGCCGCGTCCGCATCGACATTGTAGCCTCGTCATCAGACCCTACGGTCTCGTAGGCAAGATCCAGCTTCCTTTTGACTCGGCAATTCCTATTTATATCTATCGTTAATTAGTTACGTAAATTAGATTATGAATTATTATTACCTGCGTGGGCTTGTTGATGAATTGGTGAATTATCTGTTTATGTTAATTTATAATTTTTATTATCTGCGTGGGTTTGATGAATAATATTGAATGGATAGAAATTATGTGATAAATAGTATTTTCAGAACCAATATAATAAGTTAAAGAATTTATTTTGGGTAACAGAATTATTTTAGATTAATTATAATATTTTTAGAATTTTTATCGTGGAAGGAAATTATTTTAGAATGATAAATATTTTTAAAGAAGTTATTTTGGTAAAAGATTATTTTTGTGTTATGATTGTGTGATTGATAGTTGAAGAACACGACGTTTCATGTACATTAACACCGACATGTTGACACTGTTATTTATACTCACTCATGTCATATATGCACACCTGATTTCATCGCTAGCTTATATAGTCATGTTCATCATTTGATTTGCATAAGATTAGTTGTATTTATTTGTTATTTCTTGTTTTGTTGAGAACCGTTAGTAGTTCATGTCCTTAGTTGCCCAGCGTATCGTGTATAAGACCTAGACACCTGTGTATTATTGACTTAGAAAAGCAAGATGAGTTGGGATGGGAAGTCCATGTTCATGTTATCGGATATGTTGTTGTTTATTCCCAGGCTCGCACCAGTGAATCGTTTCGCACTGGGGTGGGTCTGAGGAGCAGTGATCAGATATGTTTATTGTTATTTCCAGGCTTGCACCAGTGAATCGTTTCGCACTGGGGTGGGTCTGAGGAGCAGTGATCGGATATGTTTATTGTTATTTCCAGGCTTGCACCAGTGAATCGTTTCGTACTGGGGTGGGTCTGAGGAGCAGTGATCGGATGTGTATTGTTTATTCCAGGCTCGCACCAGTGAATCGTTTCGCACTGGGGTGGGTCTGAGGAGCAGTGATCGGATGTGTATTGTTTATTCCAGGTTCGCTCTAGTGAATCGTTTCGCACTGGGGCGGGTCTGAGGAGCGGTGATATTGTGATTATTGATTATTTACAGGCACGCACCAGTGAATCGTTTCGCACTGGGGTGGGTCTGAGGAGCAGTGATCGGATGTGTATTGTTTATTCCAGGCTCGCACCAGTGAATTGTTTCGCACTGGGGTGGGTCTGAGCAGCAGTGATCGGATGTGTATTGTTTATTCCAGGCTCGCACTAGTGAATCGTTTCGCACTGGGGTGGGTCTGAGGAGCGGTGATATTGTGATTATTGATTATTTACAGGCACGCACCAGTGAATCGTTTCGCACTGGGGTGGGTCTGAGGTACTAGTGAGATGTGGTTGTTAATCAGATATCCGATAATGTGAACTTTGACTCTGTGTGAGATGTGAACCAGAGACCTGTTATAGGATGGCTATTTACATGACCTCGTTTCTTGACTAAGTATGAGTTCTTGTGAGATATAGGCTAGTTGTGTTTCTTTTCATACCTAGATCGGGATTAATATTTAATTATTTATAATTCGAGACATATGGTATATACATGAGGGTTTCCTTGTTTGGATTATTTCGCTCGACGTACTACGTCCCGAGTTGTAGATTTTTAAGTATTAATTTCATCTAGTGTATGACCTTGTGACTTGGATGATTTCTGATCGCTAGCTGCATGATCTCGTTACCCGTTTGATTTATGGATTCTTATGTTTATCATGTTTTAGTAGTGTTATCGCATGTCGGTTTTTGTGGAATTTCTAGTTACACGTTCTTTTATCAATTCTGTTATCGTATCGTTTCCGTTTTGGTTTTCGTTGTTCTATTTTCCTTGTGGGGTCTTGCCGTGTGCCTTGCACCCTGACGTACACCTGTTTTCTCTTGTGTACGTCAGATTTAGAAGAAGAACATGTTCAGCTTAGAGATACGCCAGAGCCGAGGATTCTCAGCAGGAGCGCCCTGCAGACGGAGCAGAAGAAGCTAAAACTTAGTTATTGGTCATCCGTTTTCTTTTGTACTACATTCCATTTCTAATTGATAAGTGTATTTTATAGCTCTTCAGTATTCATTTTTTTAGATTTGTATAAGGGCATGTTTGACCCGTATTTTTATGTCTTGGATGATATCCCATTGTGATTTGATATTTTTTATTCTGAGTTTGTCTATTATATTCTTGCTGATTGTGATCGGGGACCTGTGACTTCGCATTGAACTTATTTCCAGACGCTTAGCGTATTAGGTTGAGGAGAAACATTTACTTTTATTTATTCTCCTTGATCTAATACGTCGCGGGCTTATTCACGTTCCGGTTCCTGCGTATTTTGGGAAGCGGGGCGTGACAGATTTTTTGGTGGCCCATGCAGGTCTCGGTCCCGAGTCCTCATTAGTAAGAATATAGTAGACAATTTAGATACATATCATATTTCATCCGTGAGACTATCTTTGAGCCCTTATCCTATTTTCTTGATAGATTTCGTTTCGTCCCTATCTTATCACTTTTGGCTCCGAAACTTTTCACTATTTCTTGTCTCGTAACTTTCTATTGTTTCTTGTTTCTTGTCTCATCTACTTATGGATATCATTCCATATCTGTCCCTGGGGTTCTTATTTTAATTCCGAGGACGGAATTTGTTTTAAGGGGGGTAGAATGTAAGGACCATGAATTTTGATACTAGTTAAAATAATTTTTTAAGTATTTTAAAATATTTAATTATTAATTTTAAAAGAGTATTTGTATTTTTCTCGATTTCATATAATTTTTTATGATTTAAAAATCTGATTATATATTTATTTAAATGATTTTGATATTTATAAATTTATTTTGTGTGGTAAAAATTTCTGGAATTAATTTATTGTGTTATCAATACTATTACATATTATTTTAAATAATATGTTGTACTATTAATATTATTACGTAATATTTCGTATAATACTTTGTATTATTAATTACATATTATTTGTATAATAAGTTGTATTATTTCTATTGTTACATATTATCTGTCATATTAGTATAACTAGTATGTTTTACTGTGTATATAATTGTCCCATAATTATTTGATTTTAAATGTAAGTAAATATATTTTAATTATTAATTATTTCTGTTTATTTATACAATATGTGTATATTTTAACTATTTCGTATCAACTGTTGTAATAGCACAACATGTACGTTTTTAATTGTAGATAATTATTCTATAATTAGATTAATTTTTAAATACCCATAATTATTTTATTTTAATTATTTAACCCTAAACCCTAACCCTAAATTTCTATATATATATCTAATTTTTTTCTTCTCTCTACTGTTCATCTTCCCCGCCGCCTCTCTCTCGTTTCTCTCTCTCCTCAAAACCCACCACCGCCGACAGCCCTTTGTTTATTCCAGGCTCGCACTAGTGAATCGTTTTGCACTGGGGTGGGTCTGAGGAGCGGTGATATTGTGATTATTGATTATTTACAGGCACGCACCAGTGAATCGTTTCGCACTGGGGTGGGTCTGAGGTACTAGTGAGATGTGGTTGTTAATCAGATATCCGATAATGTGAACTTTGACTCTGTGTGAGATGTGAACCAGAGACCTGTTATAGGATGGCTATTTGCATGACCTCGTTTCTTGACTAAGTATGAGTTCTTGTGAGATATAGGCTAGTTGTGTTTCTTTTCATACATAGATCGGGATTAATATTTAATTATTTACAATTCGAGACATATGGTATATACATGAGGGTTTCCTTGTTTGGATTATTTCGCTCGACGTACTACGTCTCGAGTTGTAGATTTTTAAGTATTAATTTCATCTAGTGTATGACCTTGTGACTTGGATGATTTCTGATCGTTAGCTGCATGATCTCGTTACCCGTTTGATTTATGGATTCTTATGTTTATCATGTTTTAGTAGTGTTATCGCATGTCGGTTTTTGTGGAATTTCTAGTTACACGTTCTTTTATCAATTCTGTTATCATATCATTTCCGTTTTGGTTTTCGTTGTTCTGTTTTCCTTGTGGGGTCTTGTCGTGTGCCTTGCACCCTGACGTATACCTGTTTTCTCTGGTGTACGTCAGACTTAGAAGAAGAACATGTTCAGCTTAGAGATGCGCCAGAGCCGAGGATTCTCAGCAGGAGCGCCCTGCAGACGGAGCAGAAGAAGCTAAAGCTTAGTTATTGGTCATCCGTTTTCTTTTGTACTACCTTCCATTTCTAATTGATCAGTGTATTTTGTATCTCTTCAGTATTCATTTATTCAGATTTGTATAAGGGCATGTTTGACCCGTATTTTTATGTCTTGAATGATATCCCATTGTGATATGATATTTTTTATTCTGAGTTTGTCTATTATATTCTTGCTGCTTGTGATCGGGGACCTGTGACTTCGCATTGTACTTATTTCCAGACGCTTAGAGTATTAGGTTGAGGAGAAACATTTACTTTTATTTATTCTCCTTGATCTAATACGTCGTGGGCTTGTTCACGTTCCGGTTCCCGCGTATTTTGGGAAGCGGGGCGTGACAGGTTTTTTGGTGGCCCATGCAGGTCACGGTCCCGAGTCCTCATTAGTAAGAATATAGTAAACACTTTAGATACATATCATATTTCATCCGTGAGACTATCTTTGAGCCATTATCCTATTTTCTTGATAGATTTCGTTTCGTCCATATCTTATCACTTTTGGCTCCGAAACTTTTCACTATTTCTTGTCTCGTAACTTTCCATTGTTTCTTGTTTCTTGTCTCTTCTACTTATGGATATCATTCCATATCTGTCCCTGGGGTTCTTATTTTAATTCTGAGGACGGAATTTGTTTTAAGGGGGTAGAATGTAAGGATCATGAATTTTGATACTAGTTAAAATAATTTTTTTAGTATTTTAAAATATTTAATTATTAATTTTAAAAGAGTATTTGTATTTTTCTCGATTTCATATTATTTTTTTATGATTTAAAAATCTGATTATATATTTATTTAAATGATTTTGATATTTATAAATTTATTTTGTGTGGTAAAAATTTCTGGAATTAATTTATTGTGTTATCGGTACTATTACATATTATTTTAAATAATATGTTGTACTATTAATATTATTACGTAATATTTCGTATAATACTTTGTATTATTAATTACGTATTATTTGTATAATTAGTTGTATTATTTCTATTGTTACATATTATCTGTCATATTAGTATAACTAGTATGTTTTACTGTGTATATAATTGTCCCATAATTATTTGATTTTAAATTTAAGTAAAAATATTTTTATTATTAATTATTCTTGTTTAATTATACAATATGGGTATATTTTGACTGTTTCGTATCAACTGTTGTATTAGCACAACATGTATGTTTTTAATTATAGATAATTGTTTTATAATTAGTTTAATTTTTAAGTACCCGAAATTATTTATTATAATTATTTTCGTTTAAATTTCTTAACCCTAACCCTAATATTATATATATAAAAATAAAATACCCGTAACCAAACCCTACAAACCCTA
>NC_033801.1:65299810-65309640 GCF_001876935.1 Asparagus officinalis | reverse complement strand
AGATCCCCACTGTCCTTAGCCACCGCCTAAGACCCGCCACCCGAACCCAAACCCCGGCGATATCTAGCAGCCTCGCTCGACTCAGCCTGACGCCGACCACCGAAGATCCCCACTGTCCTTAGCCACCGCCTAAGACCCGCCACCCGAACCCAAACCCCGGCGATATCTAGCAGCCTCGCTCGACTCAGCCTGACGCCGACCACCGACTGAGACCCCCAGCACCACCCGCGTCCCCTTCTCATCCGCCTCTTCCACTTCGACGCTAACTCTTCAGATCTACGTCGACGAGCTCAACCACACTGAACACCCGTGCCTGAACCAGATCCAAGCCGCTGTCAACACCGCCTCGATCGCTACACGTCACGTCCGCATCGGCATCGTAGCCTCGTCATCAGACCCCACGGTCTCGTAGGCAAGATCCCGCTTCCTTTTGATTCGGCAATTTCTATTTATATCTATCGTTAATTAGTTACATAAATTAGATTATGAATTATTATTACCTGCGTGGGCTTGTTAATGAATTGGTGAATTATCTGTTTATGTTAATTTATAATTTTTATTATCTGCGCGAGTTTGATGAATAATATTGAATGGATAGAAATTATGTGATAAATAGTATTTTCAGAACCAATATAATAAGTTAAAGAATTTATTTTGGGTAACAGAATTATTTTAGATTAATTATAATATTTTTAGAATTTTTATCATGGAAGGAAATTATTTTAGAATGATAAATATTTTTAAAGAAGTTATTTTGGTAAAAGATTATTTTTGTGTTATGATTGTGTGATTGATAGTTGAAGAACACGACGTTTCATGTACATTAACACCGACATGTTGACACTGTTATTTATACTCACTCATGTCATATATGCACACCTGATTTCATCGCTAGCTTATATAGTCATGTTCATCATTTGATTTGCATAAGATTAGTTGTATTTATTTGTTATTTCTTGTTTTGTTGAGAACCGTTAGTAGTTCATGTCCTTAGTTGCCCAGCGTATCGTGTATAAGACCTAGACACCTGTGTATTATTGACTTAGAAAAGCAAGATGAGTTGGGATGGGAAGTCCATGTTCATGTTATCGGATATGTTGTTGTTTATTCCCAGCCTCGCACCAGTGAATCGTTCCGCACTGGGGTGGGTCTGAGAAGCAGTGATCAGATATGTTTATTGTTATTTCCAGGCTTGCACCAGTGAATCGTTTCGCACTGGGGTGGGTCTGAGGAGCAGTGATCGGATGTGTATTGTTTATTCCAGGCTCGCACCAGTGAATCGTTTCACACTGGGGTGGGTCTGAGGAGCAGTGATCGAATGTGTATTGTTTATTCCAGGCTCGCACCAGTGAATCGTTTCGCACTGGGGTGGGTCTGAGGAGCGGTGATATTGTGATTATTGATTATTTACAAGCACGCACTAGTGAATCGTTTCGCACTAGGGTGGGTCTGAGGTACTAGTGAGATGTGGTTGTTAATCAGATATCCGATAATGTGAACTTTGACTCTGTGTGAGATGTGAACCAGAGACCTGTTATAGGATGGCTATTTACATGACCTCGTTTCTTGACTAAGTATGAGTTCTTGTGAGATATATGTTGGTTGTATTTCTTTTCATACATAGATCGGGATTAATATTTAATTATTTACAATTCGAGACATATGGTATATACATGAGGGTTTCCTTGTTTGGATTATTTCGCTCGACGTACTACGTCTCGAGTTGTAGATTTTTAAGTATTAATTCCATCTAGTTGTATGACATTGATTCTTGGATGATTTCTGATCGCTAGATGTATGATCGACTTGGATGATTTCTGATCGCTAGCTACATGATCTCGTTACCCGTTTGATTTATGGATTCTTATGTTTATCATGTTTTAGTAGTGTTATCGCATGTCGGTTTTTGTGGAATTTCTAGTTACACGTTCTTTTATCAATTCTGTTATCGTATCGTTTTTGTTTTGGTTTTCGTTGTTCTGTTTTCCTTGTGGGGTCTTGCCGTGTGCCTTGCACCCTGACGTACACCTGTTTTCTCTGGTGTACGTCAGACTTCGAAGAAGAACATGTTCAGCTTAGAGATCCGCCAGAGCCGAGGATTCTCAGCAGGAGCGCCCTGCAGACGGAGCAGAAGAAGCTGAAGCTTAGTTATTGGTCATCCGTTTTCTTTTGTACTACCTTCCATTTCTAATTGATCAGTGTATTTTGTATCTCTTCAGTATTCATTTATTCAGATTTGTATAAGGGCATGTTTGACCCGTATTTTTATGTCTTGGATGATATCTCATTGTGATGTGATATTTTTTATTCTGAGTTTGTCTATTATATTCTTACTGATTGTGATTGGGGACCTGTGACTTCGCATTATACTTATTTCCAGACGCTTAGCGTATTAGGTTGAGGAGAAACATTTACTTTTATTTATTCCCCTTGATCTAATACGTCGCGGGCTTGTTCACGTTCTGGTTCTCGCGTATTTTGGGAAGCGGGGCGTGACATCCTGGGGGCGGATGGAGATGATTTTACTATAGCGCTCTGACGCTCTTGTTGTTCCTCTTTTTATTTTTCAATTCCTTTTAGGCAACATCTTTTTAGTAGGTGAGTTCCGGAGAGCTGCAGGATGACGGACTTCCAACATAGTCGATGTCACATATTTTTAGTAGATGAGACTCCGCCGTAGTTGATATTTATCTCTAGATATTTAGAGTTTTGTATTTCATCTTGTAAAAGCTGTGTGCCTTAGTTTATTTTTAGTTGACTCATATTAAGATACTTCACATTTATTTTAAACTTTATTTGTATTCAGTTTATTCAGTTGAGACATGATTATATATATTAGATATTTCTTTCTACATCATATCTATTGCATTTATTTCTCTTATTTTGTCTGTTTTGTACATGTACTTGTATTTGATTCCACTAGAGAGATATTACTGTGATGGTGAAACGTGTTGTTGCACAGCGTGTGTGCATGACATGTTTGACATCTCTGGGTTTACCTTGAACTGCAGCCATGTGTGAAAACATGTACATCACATAAATATATTTGTGTGTGTATATTCATGATTAGTAAACAAACATGAATATGATAAATATTGTATGATATGAATATGATATATATTATATATTGATCTGTACGCCCCTAACTACGACGATTTGTCAAGAAGAGATTATATATAATAAAAGAGTGCCATTTTATGTTGTCAAATCACGATAAATCAATAAATCATGTTTATCCAATTGCTTAGAAGTTGGATAGGCAAAAAGTACAATCTCAGTTAAATTTGGTCTCCAATTGGTGGAGAAGACAAATAAAGTACTCATCGGGAAAAAAAGGGAAAAAATATTACTCCCGAATATACCATAGTAAATTTCGTTATTGCACGTGCACGAGAAGACCCATTATTCAACAAAATGACCAGCTGGTGTACCACGACATTGCGTTCGAAAGGCACAGTAATTCTCTATGGTTTCGTAGAGTGTGATTCCGGTTTGGTGCGAGACTACGAGTAATTTGTCTTGTGGGCTAGGCGCCCGACCGCAGCTCAATTGACGTAGCCTGATCCCTGAAAGAGCGAGAAAGCTAGGCTCAATTTCTTATTTTTATGAAATGGGCTTTCTTGTTGAAGCATGGACACAAGTATCCAAAGAAAGAGAACAACTAAGAGTCTTATGCCCTAGTCACGACATGACTTGTTATGGTGCTACTTAATGGTACGACTAGGCTAATTTATGAGAGAAAATTTTACAGTGTTAATTAATTAAAGTTTTAGCTAGGGTAGTTTGTTAAAGATGTTTCTTTATTAGAACTCCAACGAAACAAGAAATAGGATAAGTTTTAAAAATTATTCCACAAGCAACCTTCCTACCTCTTTTTAATAACATGAGCTTGTTTCCTTTGAATCACCCTAACAAATCTAGTTTACAAATGGCAAATTATCCTTTAAATTACCCCCCCCCTCCCCGCACCCCCCCCCCGGCTATATAAATTAATTAAATTATCCTTTTAAATTATGCCCAGCTTCTATTCCTTTTCTCATTATTTCCTTAAACACATCCACCTCCTGGTTTATTATCCACATGAAATTGCAAAACTACATAGGATATCTCCTTTGAAATATGGTATAAGTTTTAGCATATTGATTGGAAATTTTTAATATAGGTCTAAACAGTGAAGATTTATGAGCAAAAAAAATATATATATATTTCAAAATAAGTAATGACGCACAAGTGTTGTTGTATAATTTTAAAATAAGTATCAGTCTAGCTAATAGTTACTTCTTTATAGATTTATTAATATTATATTGAAACTTATTAATTAATAATAATAAGTTTAAAAATATATAAATTATGGGATCATATGATCTCTAAAACTTCATAAATATATTTCTTCATTATTTCTAATAATCTCACATTATTTTATCAAGATGTTACTTTCAAAAAATTATCTCTTATTATCCCACTAAATTATTATACTTTTAGAAATTATTTCACTACTTATCGCAACTCTAGTTAAAAACTTCCAATAGACTAAAGATGCAACTGTAATATTTCTTAAAAAAATATGTAAGAATTTAATAATTTCAAATATTACTGACAGAAAAATAAGTACATACTATGCATCATGTTTATTTATAGTTTAGTATTCTCAAAATTTAAAGTACAATGCAAAGTTATTGTATAAGCTGTTTGGTTGGTTTCCTAAAAATCAAGAAAAGCAAAGGGTACATGAAAATCAATAAAATATTATTTTTGTCTATTTTCATCCCTAAAACTCACCATAACATCCAATAAAATATTATTTTCATCCCACAACTCATCTCATATCATCTATTTAAAATAAACCAAACACAAAAAATGAGTCACATCATCCAACTCATCTCATCTCCATCACATTTCAGCTTTAAAAATCACTCACATCATCCAATAATATAGTGACAACTCATCTCATCTCATTAACATTTTATTTCCACTCATTTCCTCCAAAAAATTAAGATAGGAAATCAATTTCCTTAAGCGTGAGTCACATCATCCAATAATATAATGACAATTCATCTCATCTCATCTATTTTCTTATTTTTATGAATGAACCAAACACAAGAAAAGAACCTATTACATGAAATAAGTTTCTTATAATTTATTTCCTTATTTTTTTAGCCAACCAAACAACCTCAAAACAAATTTTCTTAAAAAATCACCCACATCATCCAATAATAATATGACAACTCATCTATCATTCTTTGATTTCCTTCTTTTTTTAGCCAACCAAACAATCTCAAAACAATTTTTTCTAGAAATAGGTGTCCTATTATTTGATTTTCCTCTTTTTTTAGGCAAACGAACATCCCTAAGTTAAGAATTTGACATACGGATTCAAGGGGTGAACAACCAATGTGCGCAAGTTAAGAAGCCATGTACGTGTACGGCTAAAACTATAATTAAATTAAGATTGCCTCACACTTATATGTGCGGGGTAATTTATATATATAGGTATATAGTATTATATATATATATCTATATATGTATATATATAGTATATATATATAATAGTGATATATATATTATATTACGTATATATTATACTATATAGTATATATATATATGAGAAAAACATGTATGCTTGGTTATTAAACATCAAAGTTTTTCGTGGGCTTTGGTAGTATACGACGTGAGCTCATATTCTCCTGCCACTGTCATTTGAAATCGGGGCCCAACGTTCGCAGCGGGGCCGCCGCCGCGGCATGGGTGGAGAGTGAGTTTGGGAATGTGGAATGAGTGGATGTGGAATATGAGCAACGCTTATCTATACCAAGCACAAAATTTGTGCTTGATTACGAAGCACTAGCTGCATTGTTATTATATATAATATTATATATCTAATATAATTCCCACATTGGTTGGATCATAGGTGCGATGATTTACTTCACGAGCAAGGTCTCTGGTTCAAAGTCCAAGATAACCCAGGTAAAAGTATTGGAGTTGGTTGAATGCATTTTTCAAAATAACTCAATCCTTTTTTGCTAAGATCCGCAAAAAAATATGTCACTGACATGAGTAAAGCTAAAGCAACAATGGTATTTATATCATTTGAGAGAGAGAGAGAGAGAGAGAGAGGAGAGAGAGAGAGAGAGAGAGAGAACTAGGCAACTATTAATAGTATCCAACATACATATATTATCAAGCTAATTTTAAAATTCAGAACCCAAAAATAAAATTCAAAACTAGTAGATATTATCTACTACTCATGAACTAGTTAGAAACAAAATTCTAGAGGATTTCTTCATCATTAATCCATACAAAATATACTGTCAAAATCAACGTTTCAGAATTTTCATAAGTTGGTTAATTTTTGCTATTGATATATAATTCAAAACACGTCGAAATCATTTAAATTTTTTTTTATAACTAGTTTATGTGTAGTAGATCTCATTTATTGGTTCAGACTTTTAAACTTGTATTTTGTATATATATATATATATATATATATATATATATATATATATGGGTATGCTTGGTACCAAGCAAAAATTTTGTGCTTGGTAGTAAGGTGATACAATCCTCTCCTGATACGAGTTGTCGTGCGAGCACTCTTGATTGTGGAATTATCAAGAGTGGTTTGAAGAAAACGACAAAAAAACACAAGATTATAATTTGGGCGAAGGAAAATACCTTCTCTAGATTATGAGAATCAATTTGATTACAAATCTCTCTCACAATCTCTCTAGATCAAAGAACAACCTCCCTGATCTCTTCTCTGATTACAATCTGAGTCATCAACCCTAGAAAAGTCATGTTTTTATTTATATCAAATAGAAATCCTAAACAGTACATGAAAACAAGCCTAGGCCCAAACCGTCTCGCGGCTCGACGCAGATGCCCATCGGCCTGTGCGACCGCGGTGCAACACGCCGAGACTACCCAATTACTTTACAGGGTTTTGGGCGTCGACCGCCAGAACCCATCGCGGTGACGTGAAAGTCCAGAGGCCAAGCTAGCCTGTGCATGTTCGCGGTCGACCGCAGAGCCATGCGCGGTCGACCGGCCAGCAATAAAAACTGCTTTTCCTGTTCTTTTCTGAATTCTTTAACTTCATTGCCTCCAACGACTTTATCCACGACTCCTCTACTCTATTCTCAAGATACCATGAGAATCATCCATCCTCAAGCTCCCATGAGGATCGCTAAGCTCCTGAAGAGAAGATACACCCGTATCATGAGTCCCCCCTTTAGGAACTTGAAGTCTCGTTTAAGTTAGAACTTCAGCTGAGGGAACTCGCAAGCCCCTCCTTCTTTTCTGCACCACCTGACCTTGCAAGGAATCCGGTCTTGACGTTCGATCGGAAACAACTCATCCATCCCGCGTCTCGTCGTAGTCATCTTTCGCTCCAAGTTGAAATCCTTTATCGATGGCTTTTCTGGAAGTCTAATGCATAGCGAGACAAACTTCTTGCTTGCATTCACTAGCCTCTTCGCTCGCGTCACCGTCCCCAAGCTTGTCTCCCTCGGAAGAGACGCCGAATGAAATATGAACTTTTCACCACCTTTGGTGAAGGTATACTTCTGAGCCCGCCTCTCGTAGATCACATATCTATCACATAAGTACGGATTGCCTAGTATAATCTGAAAAACATCCAATAGAACTATGTCGCACGTGACCTCGTCAATATACGACTCATGAAGCGCAAATCTGACAGTGCATTGATCAACTACACTTAGTTTCTCTTCCTTCTGAATCCACCCCAATGGATAGGGCTTGGATGCTTGACCGTCTTCAGACCCAGCTTCTGAACCAAGGCCTCGGATATCAAATTCTTCTCGTTGCCTGAATCAACTATGACATCAACCAAACTGGTCTTCACTTGCAACTTAAGAATAAAGAGCTGCTCTTTTGGGTCGTCGTCCTCTTTCGTGGTCTGTTTCCCCGCCATAAGGTTGAGACTATCATTAGGCTCTGTCATCCCCGGGACTTCTTTCGGACCTTGAGCTACCACGTATGCCTTTTTCTCCTCCTTCTTCTTCAACCCTCTTGGCTTGAGATGAGGATACTTCTCCCAACACCGATCAGCAACATGCCCTGTCTTCTCGTAGTGACTACAAATCAGTTTTGCTTTCCCCGGATCACCCTTCTTCTCCTCCTTATGTTTGGAATCACTAGACTCCCCTCCCGTCTGTTTGGAGTCTCCCTTAGTCTCTTTGCCCTTCTTTTGTCTGCCCTCAATGGCAATGGCCTTCACGCTCGCCTCCGTAATAGTCTCGACCGTGAATAACCTCATCTCCTTCCGGATATAATCACTCAATCCCACCATATACTTCATAAACACGGAATATTCCTCTGTTGCAAGGTTAAGAACCATTGCTTGTTGCTGGAACTCCGTGGTGTATTCTTGAATGGTTTGATTGACTCTTTGGCGCAAGCCGTACCACTTGTACCAACGCTCCTCAAGGAATCCCACTAGGTAGAACTTCTTCCTCGGTAACTCCTTGAACTTGTTCCACGACACCATCTTCTTCTCCTATTTGCAATAGGATTTCCACCACGTCAACGCGTGCCCTGAAAGCTTCAAAGTCGCGAACACAATCTTCTCTTTTGACGAATAGCCATAAAGAGTAAAATACCTCTCCATCGGCTCGATCCAGTCATCAAGCCTCTCGACGTCAACACTCCCATCATAAATAGGAATCTCCACCTTGAAATCAATCTCCAGGTTCTGATAAGAATTCTTACCCCATTGATGCAACGCAGTCTTAATGATCTTCTCCTCCTCGTCGGAATCTGAATCTACTCTCTCCATATCGGACTCAACAATTTTCTTCAAAGAAGATTCAACTTGTTTGTCACCTCCATGGATAAGACTGACGAGTTGTGTGAGAGTCGACCCTATCGTCTCGATCTGCTTCTCTAATGCATCAAGCCTTGCTAAATTATCCCCTTCAGTCATCTTCTCCTTCCTTAGTTTCTGGACTCTTTCTAATGAAATAAGGATCTCGCCAAGCTTCTTGTATTGCGATCGAGTCAAGACCATACACAGGATGCCCCCCTTCACAGGATCTGATGCTCTGATACCAACTTGATACGAGTTGCCGTGCGAGCACTCTTGATCGCGGAATTATCAAGAGTGGTTTGAAGAAAACAACAGAAGAACATAAGATTATAATTTGGATGAAGGAAAATACCTTCTGTAGATTATGAGAACCAATTAGATTACATATCTCTCTCTCACAATCTCTTTAGATCAAAGAACAACCTCATTGATCTCTTCACTGATTACAATCTGAGTCATCAACCCTAAAAAAGTCGTGTTTCTATTTATATCAAATAGAAATCCTAAATAGTGCAGGAAAACAAGCCCAGGCCCAAAACCCGTCTCGCGGTCGACCATAGAGCCCATCGCGGTTGACCGCGACCAACACCCGAGACTGAAAATACATTACAGGGTTTTGGGGGTCGACCGCTGAACCCATCGCAGTCAACCGTGAAAGGTCCAGAGGCCAAAGCTGAGCTTGTGCATGTTCACGGTCGACCGTAGAGCCATGCGCGGTCGACCGGCCAGCAATAAAAACTATTTTTCTTGTTCTTTTCTGAATTCTTCGACTTCACCACCTCCAACGACTTTGTCCACGACACCTCTACTCTATTCTCAAGATACCATGAGAACCATCCATCCTCAAGCTCCCATGAGGATCGCTAAGCTCCCGAAGAAAAGATACATCCGTATCACCTCCACTCATTCAAATGGGGGACCACATTCACATGAATTGAGGAGTATACCGGGATATGCAACCATTTGAATGAGTGGAGGGGATTATGCCACCTCACTACCAAGCTTACAC
>NC_033801.1:65281811-65299405 GCF_001876935.1 Asparagus officinalis | reverse complement strand
TCCTGATAGAGAAGAACACCCGTATCATGATCCCCCCTTTAAGGAACTTGAAGTCTCGTTTAAGGTTAGAACTTCAACTGAGAAACTGCAGCCCTCCCTTCTTTTCTGCACGCAACTGACCTTGCAGGGGAATCCGGTCTTGACGTTCGATCGAAAGCAACTTCATCCCCTCCCGCGTCTCGTCGTATGTCATCTGTTCGCTCCAAGTTGAAATCCTTTTATCGATGGCTTTCTGGCCAGTTCTTAATGCATAGCGAGACAAACTTCTTGCTTGCATTACTAGCGCTCTTCGCCTCGGTCACCGTCCCCGAACGCTTGGTCCTCCCCTCGGAGAGACCGCCGAATGATGATGCTTTCCAACCACCTTTGGTGAAGGTATACTTATCTGAGGCCCGCCTCTCGTAAGATCACATATCTATCACAAATAAGCTACGGATTGCCTAAGTAATAATCTGAAAAACACCAATAGTAGACTAATGTCGATGACCTCGTCAATATACGACCTCATGAAGCGCCAAATCTGACAGCGTGCATGATCCAGCTACACCTTAGTTTCTCTTCCTTCTGATCACACCCAATGGATAGGCTTGGATGCTTGACCCGTCTTCAGACCCAGGCTTTCTGACGCAAGGCTCCTGATAATCAAATTCTCTCGTGTGGCTGAAATCAACTATACATCAAGCAAAACTGGTCTTCACTTCAACTTTAAGAAATAAAAGAGCTGCTTTTTGGGTCGTCCGTCCTCTTTCGTGGTCTGTTTCCAAAACTCACCACCGCCTATAATAGATCCAATTATTTCTAAAGAGGTTGAAGGACTCATCATTGTATGTTATTATAGCTCAATTATTAATTGGAGAACTTCTATAAAATATTCTTATAAAAATAATTAGCCTGCAACACTTTGAAATTCTTCAATCCGACCTTTGAGCTACCTACGTATGCCTTTTCTCCTCCTTCTTCCATTTGCATAATCACGTTCTGGTACTTGAGTATACATGACATACTTCTGGTCCCAATTCAACCTTACAGCAATTTTAGAGCAAAATCCCAGGACATTTTGATCAACATGTCGCATAAGTAACTGTATGCTATCTCAGATAAGTCGACTACAAGATCAGTAAATCTTAGTTTCTCCCGGATCACCGCAATCTCTTTATACTTTACATTAGTGTGTCTATGCAACAAACTGAGACCGCCACAACTAGCCACAATCCTATCTCCTGTATATTAAGGCTAACTCCCTGTTTAGATCACCTTGTTTGGAGTTCTCTATGCATTGCCTAGTGGTTATATTGTACCTCATCAATTTTGTATGTCCTCTTCACTTTAATTACTATTAGGCAAATTTGGTCTATTTCAGATGTCTTTTCTGCTCACTATGTGTCTAAATTTATATTGTCTATTATCCTTATACTTTATTTTCAATGTTTGTTTGAATGGCTACACCAGAACACTTGTTAAGTTCATGGTAATGAATAACCACAATATCCTCTGCATCGATATGTGAGCCGAAAATTAGCTTTACTCGTGCTTATTCGGATCACATGTCAATAATCCAGATCGCATATTCCTAGGGAAGTTATCATGTGCATGAACAACGAGTGAAAAATAACATACTCTGACATAGTTTGACAGCATTATAATAAAGATAGAAATGAGCGCTAAAAATAGACAATAATGGTTGTGGATCTTAATTCGATAATCATAACTTGTTATTAGACTTTTTTAAAAACCATAAACGAATATTAATGTTAACTCTAGTACAGATAGGTGATAAGTGTGATCATCACATTATGACAAGTTAGGATTAGATTGACTCTTTAATAGAGTCTAGCAAAAACGTCATTGAAAATAACTCTAATTATTGTTAATTAACCTAAAAAAGCTTAGCATTCAATAAAAAATATTAAGAACCTACTTTGTTTTTTAGGTAAATATCATCCTTGTTTTTACTCTTCGTAATTTGAGTCCTTGAACTTGTCGTCCACGACAAGATCGAATCTTCTTCACTTTTAATCTTTCTAGGTAATTTACGATCGTGTTTCTCTCTCACTATTTTATGCCAATACGGATGTTTCGAACCTGACGGAAATAGGGTTCATACGACATGGATTCCCCGCGTGCCCTGATAAGCTTTCAAAGTCGCGTACATTACGAATTTCCTCATGGTCCTAAATGACTCATGATATTTATCTTCAGTGCAACCCTAAAATATATAGAGATGAGGAATATATAATCCTGATCATTGCGAAAATCAGTTAATGGCTCGATACCACAGATCTAGTTAATCTATAAATATACTGATCCAGTGTATCTTGTCATAGCTGTTCTACTCTCCTCCTTACTTAGTTAATGCGAGTATAAGATTAGCTAATTTTTTCCTCTGAGATAACTACGTCATTCTCCGTTCGTGATTGAGTGTGTAAATTCAATTCATGTACCAGTTTTCTACTGAATGTAGTGTTCCAATTGATTTGCCAATATCTAATCATGACGGAAGTGTCTAAACGAATTTCTTTCTCTTGACAGTCCTCGTTAAGTCTGAAATTATAATGAATCCTAACTCTCTTCACTTTCCATATCTGGACTCAACAATTTTCCCTTCAAAGAGATGAGAGTGTCTCTTTTTCGACAAAAGCTGTATAATTCCTCAGCGTCAATATAAGAGTCCTCTTTACAGAAGTGATAGTTGTTGAGTAAGTTCCCGACCCTTTGGGATCATCGGTTCGTCCGAAAATCTGCTGTATCTTCTTGATAATAGCGCATCTAACCTGTGCTAAATTTCAATTTTTAATTCAGCCTCTATTAATTGTGTGTTACGAGTATGCTATCTTTCAATAACGATACTCTTATATTTCGTTCCTTTTGTGAAGTTCCTGGGACCTCTTAATCTATATGATAATTGTTAGAGAGATCTCGCCAACTTTTGTTATTTGTTGATTCTGTGAGTTTATCAATATGAGCAAATGAGATTCTACTAGTGGAGTACAGGCATGCTTCTCTAATCTTTGCAACAAGGCATTTGTTTCTAGAAATGCCTGCCCTAGCTCTGTATCACCAACTTTGAATACGAAGTTACCTCGCTGCGAGCACCATCTTTGACATCAAACATGTACCATGCTTTTTGTTTTATTGTGGTTATATGGCTGTGAATTAGCAAGATTGGTTTTTGAAAGTAAATCACACCAGTAAGAACTAATCATAGATATAATTTATGGTGAACGAACAATACTTTCCATGTGTACTTATTATGAGAACCAATTTTATGATTTAGCAATATACTCTTGCTCTCGACTTTAATCTTCTTAAGTATCAAAGTAAGAAAATCAATATAACCTCATAACTTCACCTGATCTAAACACTTGAGATCAAAAATTTCTTATTATTAATAAATCTCTAAATAGATTGGCAGAAACAAGCCCAGGATACCCATAAACGACCTGTCTCGCGGTCGACATAGATGCTATACATCCAGCGCGGTTTTGAAAACCGCTAGACCAACACCCCTGAGAACTGAAAATTTACATTATCAGGGTTGTTTGGTGGGTCCGGAAGTCGCAATGCGCTGAACCCCACGCCAGTTCCAAAAACTCCTTTGAGAATTGGAAATGAGTTCCAAGAGGCCAAAGGCTGGATGACAGACTCTTTTCTTGGGTCTATTTTTCGAGTGTCCTTTGTTAAATATGAAAGATTGTTAACCACGTGAACCTAATGATTGATTGTCCTCATCTGTAAGAGGTTTCATGAGACTATGTCAGATTTAATGTCTAAGCAAATAAAAATAAGTCTTATTATGATTCCTTCACAACTAATACTCAATCATATCGGTGAATGTACTTCTTGGTCCCACACGTAAAAAAGTCTAACATGTAACTTCTCAAGAACCATATGAGAACTATCCATCCCTCAGCTCCCCTATTGAGGATCAGCTAAGCTTCCATCACAAAAGAAAAGATACTATTTAATTTCCTTCCGATCACAAAAAATAGTACGGTTAACGATTATCTTCCGAAATGGTGGGGGAGTCTGCTCCACATTCACATGAATTGAAAGTATATCAGCTTCGGACATTCGTGCTACATCCATTTTGAAAATGAGTGGAGGGGGGATTACCGCCACCAATCCTTCACTATGTATCTAATTAATCATATTTATGATTTCTTTTAGTCTTACAGAAAACCATAAAGTCGTTACTATTCATATTCATAAATAAATTATATATTATGAAAAATAGCTTACTATTCATGAAAAATTTTAGTTTTAATATGTTCCAAATTGAGACAATATATTATTGAGCTATTATTAATAAATATGATTCTATTGTATAATAATCTAAATCAAGTGATATTCTATAGTTAAAGTTCTATGAAATATTTGGGTTATAATTATCCTATCATCTATTTTTATTATAATAATCAAAACAACTAAGATATCAATTTGAAGGATTATATATTAGAATACTTTTATAATAGTTTATATATACTTACCTACATAAGTCTTGTTCTTTTTACTATATCATAATGTAAATATTATATATATTTTTGCTAGGATTGTTTGTTTGTTGTCTGTTGTGTGGTGTGGTGTGAATGTGTGATTGTATGTGTTGTGTGTGTGTGAGCTGTTAGTCTATTGGAGTATAGTGTTGTTAGTTTGATAAATGAATATAGTAGTGTTTATTAGTGTCGTTGTGTCTGTGTGTAAAAGACTGATACAGTATAATTAATTTTATTTCTAATAGATATCTTTTTAAAGGAGAGTCGTCATATAGTTGTGTTCTATATCAACACATTTATAGTTTTTCACATCGGTTGTGTAGAGCAGTGATCAGCTCAATATAAATATCTATATAATATACATATTTAGTTTTTTCTCAATTAGTTACCCACCTACATACAGTAAATGTGATAGCACAATTAAGGCATTTATTAAGTTGGTACCGGACACCAATCTGAAATTAATTTAAAAATTAAAAGCTACCCTATGCTTTGTGTGTATCACATATACAATAATTATTCATAATTTATATTCTTTTATTTGATAAAATTTATAATAACTTTTTATACGTGTAGTATTTAATAATAAATTTTAAAATAATATTAGTAGTGGGTATATATGTAAATTTTTTAATATTTTAGTGAGTTTTGCTAACTTATAATAATAATTATAGGATAATTAATTACTCTTAGTTTTATTATGTTATTATAAATAAAGTTTATGTATTGATCATCATATTCTTGTGTATTATTTGAAATTATTATTATAGGTGGTGTATTATTTTGATCCACATTTAACAAATACTTTTATTAGTTTATATAATACTAAATATAATTATCATTAATATAGATTATAAGTAAAATATATTATTAGCTTAATTAATATTCTTATTATTATTATATGTTACTATCATTTGGTCTTTCGTAGCCGGTTACAATAACAGTCCTTAACAAGCGTGTGTAACTTGAGTGCTATTGCTTTACCTTGATCTCTTTCACTTTTCTAAATAATATCATGTTTTAGCCCATCCCCCAATTATAACGACCAATACCAGTGTTCATTTATGAGCCTTATATTCATGCCGTCGGCAACCCTCGATGCCAGGAAATCGCAAAAAGATCTAGGGAAGTAGGTGTTGTAGCAGAACGTTCCTCTGTATTCCTATATTCATATCCAACTTCACAGGAAACTATAAAGTATACATTGAAGTCCATCTCTATTAGTATTCGCTCTACTATGACTGTTCGTCTTCAATAGTGTTCCATTTACGAGTGTATCCACCTCACGTTAGATAAATCTTAGTCTAGTCAGGTGATTTTTGGTCCTCTCTGTTTTTTAAACAGTTTTGTAATGATTTTCGGAGCGCCTGGTTCATTCCAGACTCTTTTGATGATGATTATGCAAACATTTAATCGCTAATAACCTTTCCCCTCGTAGTTTCATGTGTTACGTTTTCTCTTAACTATAGGTGGTTAAGCAAACACAGACGTCAAAATGCGTATCATTGCCGATTTTAATAGATTCAAGTCACTATTTATGTGTTGGATTTAACTAGGTATACAGTTTACGATTTTACTTGAGATTAACTATCCTGTATGATTATATCTAACCTCCAATATATGTATCAACCTTAAGCAACGATTTTTGACACTTTCTAGTCATATATAATATATTTCAATTCAAATCGTTGTTCACACTATCCACATTTTAATTCTTACTGTTTACCAGCCGTTCTTTCATAACTTCATTAGGGTAATCTTATATATGATTATCTTGCACAATATATATTATATATTATTATTTGATCTTATGAAGGTATAGTTATATTTGTTAGGTCTCTTATATTATCCCCATATATATCTAGTCTTTTAACCTATGTCAATTTTCGATGTTTCAAATGAAAAGACGGGTTTTCTGAAGCACTTTTTGTCAAAAGCAGGTATGTTTATTTATCTCTACTAAACGATAAATTGATCATTCACCAAATAATTCGGTCCTTTCAAACAACATGTTTTATTTCATCAAGTGTTTAGAAACTTTTTCCCCGCATAATATGTTTATCTATTTGGTGTTAGAAGTGATTTGATATTCATTTTTAATGAATTTTCAAAAATAGCCAAAAACTTATCATTTTGAATATATCCAGTATTCCCGGTTCGTTCCCGGCTCTTATTCCGCTGGGTCCGACTTTCGGTTTCAATGGTTTTTTCCTTAGCATGTTTTTATGTGGCTTTGCGGTCTTTGAACCTTCCAGTTGCTTTTTGACGGTCGACTGCGGAAATACATCTAGAGACTTTCACGGCTCGAACCGTCGCGGTCGACCGCCAGCTTTAATATTTTCAGCATCTGTGGTTTTTTGAGGCTCGCGGTCGACCCACGGTCGACCCGCCAAACTGTCAACACTCAATGTTCTAACCGGCTAGTTTTTACAGCTGTTTCAAATTGGGTTTTTTTGGTCTTTTACTTGTATTTTTACTGATGTATGGGGTGTTGATAAGATACCTCAATTGCTGGCCTCTTTCTAAATATCTAAGAAATCCAAGTTTTGTTGTTAACAAAATATTAAGTGTGTTTTCAAAGAGCTGTTTAAAGCTGATTTCATCAATCTGTTTCAAGAGAAGTATTTCTACAACAAGAAGTGGCTTTCAAATCCTATTGGGATCATCATCTACTGCTCTTCTTGTTTGAGAAGTTTTTCTAAACTCTTATATAGCTTGTTATTTTATTTTCATTTCATTTAGCTATATTTATTGAGTTTCATTCACTGTTATCACACACACATATTGAGCCTAATATTTTCATACCATATAGTGTGGGTTGTGGGGTGTGATTTAGTGAGTGTGAGCTTCATTGTGTTCTCACTTGTTATTTGAGAACAAATCATTGTATTTAACTTTTATTTGTGAGAATCACTTGTAATACACTTGTACACCAAGAGAAGTGTGAGGCGAGAGACGGGGTCGAAGAACAAATCATTGTATTTATCCTTTATCTGTGAGAATCATTTGTAATACACTTGTACACCGAGAGAAGTGTGAGGCGAGAGACGGGGTCAAATCCAATAGGAGTGGCGTCGGTTGACGAACCTAGGGAGAGGTTGTAACCGAGCACTTGAGGAGGAGGACACGAGCTAGATTCCTACACTTAGTGTGTAAAACTTGTAACCGAGTGTGTAGAAGTTCCGGCTTCCAAACCGGATTGTGATAGTGGATATCTCCTCGAGGTGAGGAGCGGGGACGTAGGTCGTGGTGACCGAACCTCGTAAACATATCGTGTGTTTGTGTTTTGCTGGCTTATATTTTATTTTGTGCATATTCTTATTGTTCTTATTCATATCTATCTCATATCATTCTTGCAAGAATAAATTAATCAATATAATTTTAATTAGAATTTAATTGGGATTAGATTAGCATAAGACCCTAATCCCGCCCCCTCTAGGGTCTAACAATTGGTATCAGAGCTTGGTGCTCTTTGATTTAAGGTCTAATCGTCTTGAGCTTGAGTTAAAGATCCAAGTTATCGTATTTGTGCTAATCTAATTTTGATTACATTTTGCCTCTTGCATATTATCTTCATGAATATGTATGATTCATCTAGCTCTTGCATATTATCTTCATGAATATGTATGATTCATCTAGTTTAGGATATGCTATCAATATTGCTCCTCGTTTGGATATTTTTCCCTATGCTCAATGGCGTGTTAGATTCAAACTTTTCGTTCAATCTAAACAATTTGATTTATGGGAAATTATTGAGGATACCTATATTGTTCCCATTTTGGAAAAATCCAAATGGTGTGAAAATGATAAAAGATTGTTTAATATGAATAAGCTTTTGTTAGAATATTTGATTAATGCTTTTCACTCATCATTTTCTAACAAATTTGCTAATTTTGATAGTGCTTACGCCTTATGAAAATTTATTGAAGCACATGAAGGGGAATTGGAGGCTATTCAACAAGCGATGGAAAATCCTGCTTTGAGTTCTAAAGAAGTCTCATCTCCATGTACAATATCACTAGGTGATAACCCTAGTGAGGTATGCGATAATGATGATATTATTACTTTTGATGAACTTTCTCTTGAGTTTGAAAAATTACACAATTGCTATATTGATGTAAAGAGTAAGTATGTTAATATGAAATCCACTCATGAAACACTAGCTACTAAGTTTAATTTTATTGCAAATGAAAATATAATTCTTAAAGAATGCAATGAAAATTTGAAAATTGAAAATGCTAGTTTACTTCATAAAAAACGTGATGCTATGTTAGAAGTAGATAAGTTAAAATCTATGATGAGTAATCTTGTTTATCCTACTTCTAGTAGCAATGCTTGTATGCATAATGATGAGTTGAATCAAATGAGAAAATGAATATCCACCTTAGATTCAACACTAAACATTTGTATAGCTAATAATAAAAAGCTTATGGACTTATGTGTAAAGTTCAATGTTAATTCTTCTAAGAAACCCATTCACTATGCACATATGTATGACAAAATTCACAAATGTTCTATTTGCGGTCTTAAAGGTCACTTAGCTCAATTTTGTCATAATGCACCAAAAATTGACAAGCCTATTCATGATTGTGCATCCCAACAAGCTTCTTCATCACAAACACATGTACACACACATAGTGTAAATCATAAACATGCTTATGTGTATAAATGTGATTATTGTGATCGTGACACATGTACACACACATAGTGTAAATCATAAACATGCTTATGTGTATAAATGTGATTATTGTGATCGTTTTGGTCATTTGGCCATGTTTTGTTTCTTGTGATCGTTTTGGTCATTTGGCCATGTTTTGTTTCGATTTGAAAAGAAATTCTCGTTTGCAAAATAACTACAAAGAAAAATCTATTTTTTCAAATGAACCACGTGCATTTCATTTCGGTCAACGTAAACCATTCAAACCTCTACATTGCACAAATTGTCATCGTATGAGTCATGTTTACAATTTTTGCTTTGATCGTATCGGTGCACAAAACACGCCCAAGCAGGTTCATAACCCTAGGTCCTTGGATTTAAATGATAGGGGTCATGTCCCAAAGTTTAGTGGTACCAAAATGATTTGGGTACCAAAATAATTTTTTTTTTTATTTTTTTTTGTTGTTTTGTTCGTTTTTGTTTTTGCTTTTGGTTTTTAAATATAAATCTTCCTTCTTATTTAGCTAAAATAAATTTGAATGTTTTTATAGATAAAAACTTTTATATATTTTTTATAAAACATTTGGTATATTATAAAACAAATTTCTTAAAGGTCTAAATTGAAAAATTTCTCAAAATCCAATTTTTACATTGCCTGTGCACTTAATCTTCTCGCGGTCGACCGACCCGGTCGACCGACGAAGTCTCTGTAAGTTGTTTCGGTCGACCGCGTCGGTCGACCGTAAGAAATTTTTTCAGCTTCGATTTTTAATTTTATCAGGTTTCGGTTTTTAATTGATAATTGTTTCAAAACCCGATTTGTTCTCCACCATCGATCATTAGCTTGAACACATCTGGACCATTGGCTTTTCCTCTAAAGAACCCGATCCCCTTCCTTCCTCTTTCATTCGTTCCCAATTCTCTCATCAAATTTGATCTCCCAGCCCTGTTCTCACGGTCGGCTGCCACTGTAGGCATCAAAAATTGCCTATAGGTCTCCACGAACGGTTCAGTGTTAAAAAGCAACGATGAACGTCACCATCCGATCCACAGGAGTCCAATTGACGTCGACAAACGACTGAAGCGAATCGACGAGCTACGTGAGCGGATAGGATTTCGGAACAACGAAGACCCGGACCAATCGGGAACCCGGCACTGTTCACAAAAAAGGACAATGCCCTTCATGCCTCGATCACTCTAAAGATAATCCAACCACTAGAGCGGATCGAACTCTTCGTCAAGCATCCAACGCACCTGGAATCACTCAAATCCGAGTCCGGACGAAGAATCTACGGGGAAAACAATCATACACCTCAAAACGAAGTCCCGGCAAGTCGAAACACCCCGGGGGTGTCTAGGAAAAGCCTAGACACCCCATGGGTGTCTCGGCCAAACCGAGACACCCCAAGGGCGTCTCGGCCTGGCCGAGACACCAGGGGGTGTCTAGGCCCCCTAGAGGTCCCCTAGCACCTATAAATACCCCCCTTATCCTTTTGTTTTGGGGGATGATTTTTGGAGACCCTTGGCGAAGCCCTGCTGCAGTGAAGAGTGTTCGTGCGCTTCAACAAGGAGAGGAGAGGTCTACATCAGAGCCTTCATCACCCGTTCCCTCTTTTCCTTAGTATTACCCTTCGCCGGTAATCACTAAGAAGAGCTGATATCTCGTTTTAGCCGAGATAGACGCTTAAAGCTTCTAGATCTCACACGGATCGACGAAGCTCTGTCCGATTTTCTCGGAGCAGATCTGAGTGCCCGGTGGTCCACGGATATTGACGTCCCCGTCACAGGCAAAAGACCCACGCAAGCAAGAGACGATAAACGGATCTTGCGTTTGTTTGAAGAGAGTTGTAACCTTTTTGTTTTCATTGAGTAAGAGCCTTATAAAAAGGCAATTTCTTTTTTTGTTTCATTGTAACGATCTAAGTTGTAATGAACACAACAATGAATACAACAACTTTCTCCGCAAACAAGCTGGCGACCACAGTGGGAGCCAACGGCATTGCTACCGAAGCCGTCGTGACGCAACCGGCATTCAAGATCCGGGTGAATGAAGAGATCGAATACGAGTTCGATCAACAAAAGTTCGAAGAGTACCTCTCTTCCTCCTCCTCCAGATCCGCCTCTCCGAGCAGGCGCAGGAAGGCATCCTCCTCCAGAATCGCTCACGGGACCCTCGGCTCAAAGACCCAAGAGCCCCTTGCCATCGCTGCACTCGCACCACGTGGCGTCTCCGCGTCGCCCAACGTGGTCGAGATCGCAGATCTGGGCTTCTCCTCCGCCAAGAAGATGGCTACTGAAGGTGCTCCAGCTATATCAAAGAGAACGCGCCAAAGACGGCGTCAACACCTTGCTCGTCAGATGGCCAAGGCTTTGGAGCCTATGGACGGGGTCCGCTACAATGAAGATCTCAAATCGAGACAGCGCCTAGAGCAACAACGGTACGTAACCAATTCCTCCTTCAAAACAGAAGCGAATGATTGGATTCGTGTCACGAGGACTCGCTCGACCCTTGAAGAGCGAATCAAGAAACGCCGCGCATTGCTTGCGCATACCCGAGCTCTCCTGCAGAAAGTGGAGGAGATGCAAAAAGAAGAGGCGGTCAAGACTCCGCCAAAGCTCAAGCAGGTATGGATGCGGAAGGCGAAACCAACGCCTAAGACAGGAGTTGAAAATGTTGCTGCCCAACCTTCACAAAATCCAGGTCCCGTTCCCCTTGCCCCCGTACCTCCGGTGGAGTCAGGTAAGAACACGAATCTTTCAACACCCAGAGTCCCTTTGAAGGGTCGCCTCGGTCCCTTACCGGAGAATCGAGGTAAAGTACCTATCAAAGAGCGATTGGGTCCGTTGAAAGGTCCCCAAATGATAAACCCGACTGGGGGTCGTTCTAATCCCCCCAAGGAAAATATCAAAGGGAAAACCCCTATTGCCGACCGCATCGGGTTGCGTGTCGAAGTTCAAGAGCCCGTTAAGTTTTTACGTTCACAAAAGCGTAGACTGGAACGAGCGACTTTTGAGAACGCTAATAAAGCGTCGTATTCGTCTGATGATGATAATATTATACCTGGAAAATCGTGCCAACACTCTATAGGTTGCTCCAGTTATCAAACTGATGAGTTGTACTATAGAGCTGGGGGTGCGAGTAAGTCTTGGAAGCGAAATGCTCGAGACACGGAGTCTCACTGTCCGTGTGCCACCATAATTAAGGCGGTATTGTTGGAATGCTGTTGTTCCAAAGCCCCAAGGAGAGTTTCGGTGTTCGAGAGAATTTCCACCGCAACGCCCGAATCCAAGCCTAGGCATTACCGACGAAGAAGAAGGATAGTCGAAGACGGGGAATTTCCAAAGGTCACAACGAATATGACCGGCAAAGGGGCATTGACAGGGGATAATCCCGAGTCAATTCCGCTAGTACCCTGGTATTTAACTCATCTGCAGTCCGGAACCATTACACGAGGGACTTATGGTAGGGTCCGGACGAGATCACCGTCAGAAGACGAAGGATCAGATGCCTGCTATGCGATTGCATCGGACAACACGGTATCCAGCGAGGGGCAACCCCGCGAGGCGCTCATGATCAGCGCCGAAATCGGACAACACGGTATCCAGCGAGGGGCAACCCCGCGAGGCGCTCATGATCAGCGCCGAACAAATGACCAAGATGCTTGAAGATGCCCTGGCTCGGCAGAAGGAAGCTTTCAAATTCGAGATGGAGATGGTCGTGCAACAGATCAGAGAGATGCATGATCAGCAAATCGCGGCTCTGACAACTCATCAAGGAGAGCTCACTCGCCCCAATCATCAGAACCAAGATGAGAATGAACGGGAAGGGAATAATGTCAACATAATTATCCCCCCTGTCAACAACGACAACGGAGGTGGCCCTGTAGATGACAATGCAAAAGAGGACCACGTGACTTCTCCCCAAAGCCACTCGAAGATAGAAACGAGTGAAGACAAGAAGATGAAGGACTTGGAGAGCAAAATCAACGCGTTGATGAACGCTCAAGAGGTAAAAAGGTCCGGTATACCATGTCCATATCCAAGGGAGTGGGAATCAATTCCATATCCGGCAAAGTTCAATTTAATCAACTTTACGCCGTTTGATGGAAAGGGTTCCCCTACCCAACATTTAATATATTTCAAGTCTCACTTAGGAATAATCTCCGGCAATGAACCCTTGATGGTACGGTCATTCGTCGGCACTCTTCGCGGAGCGGCCTTCGATTGGTATCGTCGCCTCAAGCCGGGGAGCATCAGCAGTTGGGACGACATGGAGGACATGTTCCTGACGAACTTCTTCGACGACGACACTGAGGTCTCAATCAGCACTCTGTTTGAGGAGAAACAGAAGAATGGTGAGACAGTAGAAAACTTTGTGAAGAGGTTTCGAAATAAGGCAATGAATTGCAGGGATCCGGTCAGCGAAGATTTCATCCTCGAGACCTGTCACAACAATCTGTCCTTGGACATCCTCGAAGCTATGGGAATGGCGCCACCAAAGACCTGGAAGGATCTGAAGGTGCGAGGAGAAAGAGCCGAACGATTCCTTAAGAGGAAGAAGGCGGAAAGGGGTCAAATAGCTAACAATGCTCCGCAACCGAATTTCGCCCCTAAAGGAAGAGGAAAAGCACACGCAAATGCTGTGAACGCGAATCAAACGTTCGAGGTGCAAGCACAGCCACAACAGCAACAGCAAAAGGCGCCTCAACAATCAAGGTGGCAACAACAGCCCCAGAAGCCAAATACCTCAGAGCCGAAGTTCCCAAAAGTCTATTCGTTCAGAGAGGATGAAGTTTCCGGTATCTTCAAGTACCTTATTGAGAATAATAAGATCAAATTGCCTCCGATCCAGGATCAAGAAGACGCCAAGAGAGTCAATGATCCAAAATATTGCGCATTTCACAGAGCGGTGCATCATCCTACCAAGGTATGCTACGCCCTTAAAGATAAGATCCAAGCTCTAATCGATGTTGGGGTCATCACTATGAAGCAATCCAAGGAGAAGAAAGTGGGTGCGAATGCAGTATCCATTAGCTTCGGATCTGTTCCCTTGAATTGGTTCCAGCATGAGCCGGTAATAAATGCAGCAGTGAAGACGGTGAACAATGATCCTCACAGGCAGCACCAGAAAGGACTTGTGCCACACACGACCCCGAATGGCGAGATTCTTTGGGTTCATCCAGACTTGATCGAAGACGAACAATGGACTGGAGCCTCCTCTAAGAGGAGGTCAAAAGGAAAAGGTAAATCCTGTTATGGAGCTTCTGCTATTCCAGGAGAAGATGACGACAGAATTCCCACCTTCCCGCTTTCTGACGATGAACAGGAGGCCTTCGCAACCCGAAGTGGGAATGAGTATCACTATAAGTACCCGGATGCTTCTGAGCAATTGGGTACCAAAACCACTCCTTCCAAGACATTGGCGGAACTAGGGATTGCAGCAATTCCCCCAACGCCTATAGCTACGGAGAAAGTCCAGCAAAAGGAGAAAGGGAAAGAGCCTTCACGTCAGACGAAGAACTCAAAGCATGATCGGCCGTTGTATTTCACCGGGCACATTGGCTCCAGCATGGTCAACCGGATCCAAGTTGATCCGGGTTCTGCTGTTAGCATCATGCCATTCCGATTGATGCATCATCTCGGAATTCCGACTAGCAAATTGGCCTCCACCGGCACTACGATTTACGGATTCAACACCAGTGGGTCTAGACCCTTGGGGAAGATTCGAATCAAATGCCAGATCGGGGATTTAAAATCAGAAGTTACTTGCTATGTAATTGATGCAGAAACGTCCTATAACTTACTGTTGGGTCGACCTTGGATCCACGGTAACCTTATAGTTCCGTCAACTCTGCATCAATGCCTCAAGTACGTAGACTCGAATAATGAGGTCAAGACGGTGGTCGCGGATAGGCAACCGTTTAAGGGATTGGAGAATTATTTCACCGATTCCCTTCTATACGGTGCTGAATCCGATACTGAATCACCGGCCCAAGGAACGGACAGCTGAGATGAAGCTGATACCGAAGCTGGGCTTGATTACGATGGTTGTTTTTGTACTTAATAACATTATACCCATTGTAATCAATCTTGACGATGATAAATCATCGGAAAGTAGTTGTAATTGGCAACTTGCCGAAGAACTATCAATAAACGATGATTTAGAGTACTCGAGGTGTCTCGATGATGTCACTAAAGAGCTATATGATAACCCTGACTTATATATGCCTCTTCAATCATTTTGTCTGACGAAAAAACAGGTACAAGATCCATGCGGAGCGACGCTTGTCATCCCCGCGAGAATATGGAGTGGAAAAGAAGTCGTCTACGGCAAAGGAAAAGAAACTCCAGTACCCGATCACTTCTTAGAAGAAGACGACAATGAAGATAAACCTGCCCCTCATCTATTTAGATATGATGCGAAAGCGCGCGATATGATGGAAAGGTATGGATATGACTTCACACTCGGAGAGGGTCTTTTCTTTGGTCGAGGTCCGCGAGTTCCACCTCGAATGGCCTATGTACCGAAGGGAAAACCCGATGATTATTATCGCCATAAAAGAGGTCTCGGTTATGTCTCCTCATCCGACGATGAATGTTGCTGGCAAATCATCGATCAAATTGCTAACAAAGCTAGAAACAGAGGCTCATCCGATTCCTCAGCTTGGGATTCCGATTCTAGTATCGGTGAAATGTTCAAGAAGATGATGTCGAACATGGTTACGGTCGATCCTACCACAACAGAGGAGGACGACCAGATGCCGACATAGGAAGACCCTTGGGTCCATCACCTAAACATGCAGTATGGTGATAGGTTCGAGCAAACAGAACCTCCTACCGAAGATCAAGTACTTCAGGTAAATATGGGCAGTGAGGAAAATCCGAAGCCGATATTCATCAGCGACAGCGTCCCGCCCGAAGAGAAGGAAGAGTTGATCTCTCTTATCAAGGAGTACATTGATGTGTTCGCCTGGAATTATGAAGATATGCCAGGGCTCGATCCAAACGTAGCAGTGCATCATCTCGATATCAAGACGGATGTCAAACCTGTCAAACAACAACAAAGACGGTTTCGTCCGCAAATGATGGAAGCAATTGAGACCGAAGTTAAGAAGCTTATCGACTCGGGCTTTGTTCGAGAAGAGCAACATCCGGAATGGCTCGCCAATATTGTCCCAGTCCTTAAGAAGAACGGGAAGGTCAGGATTTGTATCGACTTTCGGGACCTCAATGCTGCTTGCCCAAAAGATAATTTTCCCCTTCCCATCATGGATATTATCATCGACAATACGTGTGGGTTCGAGAGGATGTCTTTCATGGATGGTTTCTCTGGTTATAACCAAATAAAGATGTATCCGGATGATGAAAAGCATACCGCATTTAGAACGCCCCTCGGCGTCTTCTGCTACACAGTTATGCCCTTCGGCTTAAAGAATGCAGGTGCTACATATCAGCGAGCCATGTCGAAGATCTTTCAGGAGCATCTCCGAAAGACTGTCGAATGCTACGTAGATGATTTGGTCGTGAAGAGTCGTGATAAGAAAGATCAAATTAAAGACTTGAAGACCATGTTCGACTTGATGCGAGCACATCAATTGAAGATGAATCCTACCAAATCTTTCCTCGGAATGTCCAGTGGTAAATTCCTGGGATTTGTCGTCACTACCAAAGGTATTCACATCGACTTTGATAAAGTAAAGGCGATTAATGAACTGCAGCCTCCGAGAAACCTCAAGGAACTCAGAGGATTGCAAGGACGGTTGGCTTACATCCGCCGGTTCATCTCGAACCTCTCAGGAAAATGCCAGCCATTCTCCAAGCTCGCAAAGAAGGGCGTATCTTTTGTATGGGATGACGCTTGTCAAAAGGCATTCGAGAGTATTAAAGAGTATCTCTCAAAACCTCCTGTACTCGTTGCACCGAAATCGGGCAAACCGTTCTTGATTTACGTCAAGGCGACGAGCCACTCATTAAGTGCATTACTTGCACAAGATGACGATAACGGTCATGAGCAGGCACAAGATGACGACAACGGCCACGAGCAAGCAGTATATTACTTGAGCCGAACCATGGTAGGCGCCGAATCTCGATATCCTATGATTGAGAGAGAATGCCTCGCCTTGGTATTCGCCATTCAGAAGATGCGGCATTATCTGGTCGGGCAGACCATTTACGTCATCTCTAAAGTTAACCCGGTTCGAGTATTCATGACTCAACCAGCTTCCATGAGTTGGCGATTAGCAAAATGGGCCTTACTCTTGTCCCAATACGACTTGCATTTTAAACAACAGAAGTCAGTAAAAGGACAGGCCATATGTGATCTCCTGGCAGACAATCCAACTACGGACACCGCCGAGATATATGACGGTCTACCCGATGAAACCCACGAAGTCAACGCAACTTCACACCAACAAGTATGGCGTTTATACTTCGACGGCGCTTCG
>NC_033801.1:65279872-65280811 GCF_001876935.1 Asparagus officinalis | reverse complement strand
GGTCATGTCCCAAGTTCTAGTGGTACCAAAATGATTTGGGTACCAAAAGGACTTATATAGTATTTTTTTTAATGATTTGTTTTTGTTTTGTTTTGGTTTTGAATTTTTTTTTTTGGCTTTGAATGACAAATCATATTCCTTATGTCAAAATAAATTATTTATGTATTTTTAATAGACAAAAATTACTTATATATATCTTATAAAACTTTTAGTAGATTGTAAAACAAATTTTCAAAAGTGTTTATAGTGAAAAATATCTCAAAAACCATTTTTACATTTACCTGCACTTTTAATTCCTTTCGGTCGACCGACCCGGTCGACCGACGGTTATCTGTAAGCATTCCGGTCGACCGCGTCGGTCGACCGAAATTAAATTCCTACAACAAGAGGTTTTCAATTTACTGGGTTTCGGTCTTTATTGGGTTTCTATTTTTTAAACCCGAACTGCTCATCACCACTGATCTTCTCTTGGATCAATCTCAGCCGTTCCTTCACCATCTTCTAGATCCGACTCCTCATTTCCTCTTTCATTCCGAAAATCTTCCCAAATCCATCGGTTTCTCTTCTCGGTCGCTTCATCCATCGACCGAAGCTCCTTTCCTCCATCGATTTCCGTCGGACATTGCTAGGTAATGATCTCTTTTTCATCTACTTAATCTTATTTCATTGCCCTAGTATCTATTCTTCTTATCTAGGGTTTTAGTTCAGGGCATTTGGTTAATCTGCTCTAAATTTGTTTTATGTTTACAGGAAATTAAAAAATTTCTTTTATCTTGTCTGAAACCCTAGCTAATCATGCCTCCTAAGCCCCCCCAAAAGAGGTCTAAACCCGAATCTAGTTCCTCCTCTGTAAAAGCCTCACATTATGAAGATTATCTGCTGTTTAAACCTCTTGTTAGGAAATATAGGGAACTTTGTAAACTGAAGATTCTCCCAACG
>NC_033801.1:65277757-65278872 GCF_001876935.1 Asparagus officinalis | reverse complement strand
CATACACCAAAACAAATTTTTTTTTAAAGGAAAGAAAGAAAATTAGTTTTTTTTAAGGAAAGAAAGAAAATTAGTTTTTTTAAGGAAAGAAAGAAAATTAGTTTTTTTTATATGAAAAGATAAAGAAAATATCCTAACTAAAACAAATCAAGGCAATCACTTTTCAATCAACTCTAACTCTAGGTTTTAGCCTAACTCAATTAGACCAGCTCCTAACCAAAAACTCCTATAGTGAAAAGATCAAAGTTTTACCCAGGTAGTTAGCCAGGTAAGGATAGTACTAGAGGGTGATCAAAGATCAATTAAGTACCTCTTTCCTTGCGGAGCGCTTTACGCAACCCCTAAACCTTGCCTTAGACACCAACTATTCTGAGAAAACTTAAACCGTTCACTTAAGGATTTCTTGTTCCTTATTGAGCTCGAATCCTTAGGGGCTAACGTCTAATGAGTTTTAGAAGGCTTAGATTTGTGAAGTGAAGAATTAGTGATTTGTGGGCTAAGGAAAGGGTGATGAAATCCCTTACCTTATCTTGATTAGGGTTTTGCCCTTAAGAATGATTTAAGTGTGTGCCAAATCAAGTGCGACAATCACTTTGGTGAATTCCTACACTATATGAAATGCAACCCTAGAATATAAAAGCGACTAAAAAGGATGATAAAAGAAATTTTTTTTTTATTATGGTTAACAACAAGCAAATGTGAGAAGATGATTCATGTTTGAATTTATTATCTTGTTAGTTAATGTCCAAGTGAAAGATGAATTTTATTATGGTCAACAAAAATGAAATCTTTTTTTTAAAATCCTAATTGTCTCTAATTGTGAAGCTAGCTAAAGAGGGTGGAATTAAAAACTAGAAAGAAGACTTACCCGAAAGCAATGCTCCAAATTCTTGATCTTCAATCCAAGATTTTCAAGCTCCAAGCGGTTCCTTCACAAGAAAAATACACAAGTTAAAGAATCAAGTTAATAAAATCCTATTTTATCACCTTCCCCGGCAACAGCGCCAAAAACTTGATGCGGCATAATTATGTACCAAAATTACAATTGCACAATTTATCAAGTTATAGTATAAAAAGATATCGATCCCACGAGGAAGGTGAATTTAAGAGATTAT
>NC_033801.1:65273878-65276757 GCF_001876935.1 Asparagus officinalis | reverse complement strand
GTTCCACTAAATTATCCCAGTGTTAAAAAATTATCCCACTTTACCAATTATCCCAGTTCTACTTAAAAAATTCTAGGTGACTAACTATAAAATAAGATTAATAAGAAGTATGTGTTTGATCAATAAGAAGAAAACTAAGTGTATGAACAGAACAATTTAATTCTAAAATAGTAAATAATTTAAGCAATAAATGATTTTTTTCTTTTAATTTTCTAGTTAAAACAACAACAAATTAACAATAATATTAATTAACAAATAAATAATTAAAGCAATAGTAAACCCCATGAACAGTAACTATAAATTTTTTACCGGCATGAACAATAATATTTTCTTGGATGAACAATATTTTTTTAAATGAACAATAATTTTGGATTAATTCTTAACAACTATAATCCTTAATCTTCTAGATTGTTAGAAAAAACTTAATAAGGTTATAACATGCAAAAATCCGAAATAAAAGAAACACTAAAATCTGGCCTGATTGGGAGCAGTCGTATAAACACTGCCCTAGAAGATTAAGGACCCGCTTATCACCCTGGCGCAGATGATCCCCTCTCTTCTAGCAGTAAAAACCCCCAAAATCGGCTGACCTTTGAACTCGGGCGAGAATGCAGAACTTCTGCTCAAATGAAGAAGATTGCCAAATAAATATATAAGTAAACTGTAGCTGAGAAATTTTTTAAGAGGAATAGTTAGGAGGAACAGAGAAAAGAGCTTTTCATTTCTGAGAGGGATAAGACTCTGAAACTTGTTGTGTCTTCCGAGCTGGTATAGGCACAGTATATATAGAGTAAGAAACTAGAGCCATTGCTGGATCCAAGCGCACGTTATGCGAAACTCGCGTACTGCCGTTACACACGTTTTCAAAGCAGTTGTTACGCACGTTCTCAAAATGTGTAAAACGTGCAAAAAGAAGTTAGAGAAAATAAAAAACACGTGCGCGTACGGTGCAGTGAGGTGTGGCGCGCGTTGCGGCGAGGCGAGGCGTGCATGCACGTGTGTTATGCAATGCCCAAACAATACAAAGCCCAAAAAACTCACTTCTTAAGGATCCTCAAAGCCCAAAGAGAGTAAAAACATTATAAACCCTTACTATTCATCTCCTTAGTCAGTGTGAGACTATTCATTGAATGCAAAATTGACTTTTCTCCTTTATAATGCTAACAAAGGAATGATGACATCATGATAAAGACCAAGCAGTCCTAGAGATATCACCAAAACTCTAGGTTGTTATATTCTATCCTTCAAATCATGGCAATTGTTAATTTACAGAGAATTTAACGTAGGGTTAATTTTAGAAAACACCCTTGGACTTTGAGGTGTTGCAGATAACCCCTCCAACCAGAGTATATGAAAAAGAAAGGCTATATGAAATACTCTTTTTGTAGAAGAAGAAATCTTTGACCTATTTGAAGGTTTAATGGAACTAATTGAATCATAAGAACCAAAGTGTCCACAATAATTCAATATGACAAATGATCCGTTATCTTGTCCACACCAACGACTGGTCAGCATTAATATTTTAAGGTCAACTACATAATTAAAGCACATGTCAACATGATTAGAAAGATTAGAATTTAGTACAAGGCATCATGTAGCCATTTTTTATTGATTTTGTTGAAGCAACTAGACATTAAAGGGTTTTGAAGAAAAAAATAGATCGTCCTCCAAGCTTTTCATAATTGCAATAGTTAAATCTAATATATTTACAAAGATCATTAAACAACAGAGTTGATAAATGGATAAATGAGAGAGAGACATTGAAGGGGAAAAGGCAAACTACATGGGTGGTCACAAATGAGAAAACAAATGGGTATGGAGCGTGTGCCATACATGAATACATCTGATTGAGAGAAGGAAGCATGGATGAGGGCCAGGGGTAGGGTTCTTGATAGAAAATAGAGAAATGGTGAATAATTTCAAGAATTATTGTTTTTATATTGTATATCGACACTCTTTATAAGTACTCATATTTAAAGAAACAATCAATTTTGAGTATTTTGATTTCCAAAAATTGGAATTGAGTTAGTTAAAAGGATAAAGGCTAACACAAAGTGAATTTGTAAAATGTAGAGGGTGTTCGGGTTGGTTTCTTTTTTGGTCAAACTAGCTTTTAAGCTAGCGTTTTCATTTCTACCTGTTTGGTAAAATACAAAATAATGTTACTTATAAATCATATTTTAAAAAGCTGGTACACCTCATCTTTTGAAAAACTAGCTTATAAGCTCACCTAAATAACATAGAATTAAGCAAACAAATTATTATACCACCTAAATAATTTTTATGATATTTTTATCATAAAAGTCAAAAGCCACTAAAAGCTTGCATAACTTATAAGCTTCAAGACATAAGCCTTCCCAAACACACCTCATAGTAAATCCAAATATTTATCTCATATGATTATAACGTCTATTAGTATTGACGAAACTTTAATTATAAATATAACTAGTCAAACTAGATGTTGCGGATGTTGGAGAAATTATAACGTCAACATTTTGAGAGTGAATCTGTTAACTTATACCCTCAAATCTAGCAGTCTTCCGAAATATTGATAGTTTTATATTATACCCTCAAATCTTCATATCTCTAAATTAGACCCTGAAATCTTAATATTTGCTCAAAGCAAAGGACTTATTTTAGTAACATAGTAATATAAGTCGTGTTTGAAACAATTTAATGTATTTAGGGTCTCATTTAAACCACTCGATGGATTTGAGGGTCTAATGTAAAAAATATGAAGAATCTGAGTCTATTAGGGGCTGTTTGGTTGTATGTTTTTACCATATAAAAGAATATAAAATGTAAAAAAATGGGTCCCAATATCAGCTTTCATCACTTTCAATTGTTTGTTTGTAGTTGTGAAAATAGTGTAAAGTGAT
>NC_033801.1:65269285-65272878 GCF_001876935.1 Asparagus officinalis | reverse complement strand
CCCCCCCCCCAAAAAAAAACTAAAAAAACCCTAATTTCCCCCGACACTGAAGGCGAAGAGGTGGCGAAGAACAAGGCAGAGGAGGCGGTGCCAGAGGAGGATGAGGAGGAGCTCGAGGCTGTCGCAAGTTCAACAAAAACTCATTTTAAGTCTAATTTAATTCATTTTAAATCCAATTTAAATCATGTTAAATCTAATTTAACTTATTTTAAGTCTAAAATCAACTTAAATTAGAATTAACATGAATCATGTTAAGTCTAATTCAAATTATTTTAAGTCTGATTTCTAGTTAAGTCCAATTTGATTTATATTAAGTCCAATTTGATTTATGATAAGTCTAATTTAATTTCTTTTAAGTATAATTTAAATCATGTTAAGTCTAATTCAATTTATTTTAAGTCTAAAAACAAGTTAAATTAGACTTAACACGAATCATGTTAAGTCTAATTCAAATTATTTTAAATCTAATTTCTAATTAAGTCTAGTTTGGTTCATGTTAAGTCTAATTTAATTCATTTTTAAGTCTAATTTAATTCATTTTAAGTTCAACTTAAATCATGTTAAGTCTAAGTCTAGTTTGGTTCATGTTAAGTCTAATTTAATTCATGTTAAGTCTAATTTAATTCATTTTAAGTTCAACTTAAATCATGTTAAGACTAATTCAACTTGTTTTAAGTATAAAAACAAGTTAAATTAGACTTAATATGAATCTCGTTAAGTCTAATTCAACTTATTTTAAGTCTAATTTCTAGTTAAGTCCAATTTGATTCATGTTAAGTCCAATTTGATTCATGTCGTGTTAAGTCCAATTTAATTTATGTTAAATCCAATTTAATTTATGTTAAGTCTAATTTAATTCCTTTTAAATTTAATTTAAATCATGTTAAGTCAAATTCAACTTGTTTTAAGTCTAAAAACAAGTTAATTAGACTTAACATGAATCATGTTAAGTCTAATTCAACTCATTTTAGTCTAATTTCTAATTAAGTCCAATTTGATTCATGTTAAGTTAAGTCCAATTTAATTTATGTTAACTCTAATTTAGTTTCTTTTAAGTCTAATTTAAATCATGTTAAGTCTAATTCAACTTATTTTAAGTATAATTTCTAATTAAGTCTAATTTGATTCATGTTAAATTAAGTTCAATTTGATTTATGTTAAGTCTAATTTAATTCCTTTTAAGTCTAATTTAAATCATGTTAAATCTAATTCAACTTGTTTTAAGTCTAATTTCTAATTAATTCCAATTTGATTCATGTTAAGTTAAATCATGTTAAGTTAAGTCTAACTTGATTTATGTTAAGTCTAATTTAATTCTTTTTAAGTCTAATTTAAATCATGTTAAGTCTAATTCAACTTGTTTTAAGTCTAAAAATAAGTTGAATTAGATTTAACACGAACCAAACTGGACTTAACGCATAATTCATTATATCTAATATTCAACAAATTAGATTTATTATTCAACCTAATAGTTTTAACATACAAGCTATTGGACTTATCATTCAACCAAATAGACTTAACATGCCCTCAGACTTTGCTTCTAACTCATTAGACTTAATATTCCATATTGGACGTGAACTTAACATAAACAGTTGTAAAAAAAAATCACATTTAGCGGGTATATCTTTAAATCTTTCATCTTTCCACAATGTTCAAATAGAAATTACAAATTTCACAAAACATCCAAACTATTGGTTTTTTTTAAAACAGACTTAAAATGAGTTAAATTAGACTTAACATAAATCAAATTTGACTTAATATAAATCAAATTGGGCTTAACATGACATGAACCAAATTGGACTTAACATGAATCAAATTGGACTTAACTAGAAATTAGACTTAAAATAAGTTGAATTAGACTTAACATGATTCATGTTAGTCTAATTTAACTTATTTTTGGACTTAAAGCAAGTTGAATCAGACTTAACATGATTTAAATTTGACTTAAAATGAATTAAATTATACTTAACATAAATCAAATTGGACTTAACATAAATCAAATTCGACTTAACATGACATGAATCAAATTGAACTTAACATGAATCAAATTGGACTTAACTAGAAATTAGACTTAAAATTAACATGATTTATGTTAAGTCTAATTTAACTTATTTATAGACTTATAACAAGTTGAATTAGACTTAACATGATTTAAATTGGGTTTAACATAAATTAAATTAGACTTAACACGAATCAAATTAGACTTAACACGAACCAAACTGGACTTAACACGAATAAAATTAGACTTAGCTAGAAATTAGACTTAAAATAATTTAAATGAGACGTAACATGATTCATGTTAAGTCTAATTTAACTTGTTTTTAAACTTAAAACAAGTTGAATTAGACTTAACATGATTTAAATTTGACTTAAAATGAATTAAATTAAACTTAAAATGAGTTTTTGTGGAACTTGCGACGGCCTCGAGCTCCTCCTCGTCCTCCTCCTGCACTGCCTCCTCCGCCTTGTTCTTCGCCACCTCTTTCACCTTCAATGTCGGGAAAAATTAGGATTTTTTTAGTTTTGGGGGGAAAGAAAGAAGAAAGAGAGATCGGGAAAATTAATGGGAAAAAAATGATCGAACAATATGGTCGGAGCGTGCACGCAAGGTCGACGGTAGCGAAGCACGATGTCGGTGTCTGAGAGAAAAAGGAGGAAGAGACAGAGGAGGAAGGAAATAGGTTAGGAGAGAGGAGGATATGAGAAGAGGATCAGACTTAGATCTAGAGAGAAGGAAGAGAGATGAGGAAATAAGGGTGTTTTTTACTTTTATGTTTGGCTCTCTCTCTTTGTGCTTAGTTGGAATAGAGTAAATGGCTGAATCACATAAAAAAGGGCTGAATCACATGATGTGATATTTTTTGGGCTAAACCACAATGGAAAAAAATGGAGGAGCCAGGTCACATGAAGTTATTACTTTTGAGGCATTGACACAATTTTCCCTTATCTTAACATTACAGCTTATAGGAATTCCATTATTCGTTGGATAATTCTTTTTTGGTTATTTTTGGGAATTAACATTCTAAAATAATGATTATTTAAAAAATAAAAATAATCCAAAATAATGGTCATGATTATAATGAAGTATGGCTCTCCTAATGTGCTGGATGTGAAGCTGTACTGAGTGGATCAGTCTGCAGATAAATTATAATTCCCCGATGTGCTTACAAGAAATTTGTACAATTCCAAGCCTTTGTCTCAAGGTTATTTCTAAACATACTTACTTGTAAATTATATGTGAACAGAGATGGTTTCCAACCAGCAATGGGTTGGCTAAAGGAGATAAATATTCAATTTATACCCATCGATTTTTGGTTGAGAATCGTGTCGCCCGACGCCCGCTCACATGCGAATGATTCAGAGACGTTTTCCCCTTGGTGATGTTTTGTCAGGTGCTGGAAGTCAGCATGAAGTGAATCATTTAATAGAGAAGGAAGCGGAGACTTGGGAAGCCGAAGACTTGGCCATCCAAGCTGAAAACAGGAAACAGGAAGTGAACCTGTAAAGGATGGGAGGGTGGAAGCTGGAGACGAGAGTTGAAGTGCTGCACAAGACCTGGAGTTGTTATGCAATGCTTTAGTTTGTAATAAATA
>NC_033801.1:65265679-65268285 GCF_001876935.1 Asparagus officinalis | reverse complement strand
TTTATCCGGATCTTTCCCAAAGGCCTTGACCCGCTGGTATTAAACCCGTAGATAACAGTGCCTGTGGACACCAACTTGCTAACTGGAATACTAAGGAAGTGCATCAAGCGAAGCGGCATAATACTCACAGCAGAACCCGGATCCACTTGGATTCGGTTGACTTTGCTGGAGCCGATATACCCGATGAAGTATAGCGGTCGATCGTGGTTCGAATTCTTCGTCTGCATGTCCTCTTTGGTGAAAGTAATGCAGGGAAGGTTCTTGGTCGCTATGTTGCACTGTTGACTCAGTGGTTCTGGCTGTTCAGGCACCGGCTTGATTTGAGTTAGAAACACCTCTGAATTAGCTAACGCTTCTTGCAAAGCCTCCCTAGTTTCCTTGGACAGCCACAGCAATTCATACAGCGTTATCCGTGCTGGAATATTGGCTAGTTGAGCCATTATATCGAAGACTTGCGGAGTCTTCGAGCTTTCCGGTTTGTCTTTTCCAATCGGGCGACTGAAACGAGACTGCTTCGGATTCTGAACTTCCTGGGATTCTTCTCTTTCGGTTTATTCACCGGTTGTCGTCGAGCCTCTTCGCCCGGTGTAGGACTTGTAATCACCCCCATCTCCGTGAGAGTTTTGGCTGGTCCCCGTTTATTCACCCCCTGCTCACTAGGTGGTGGATAGTTATAGTGATACTCATTCCCGCTTCGGGTCGTAAAAACTTCTTGTTCTTCTTCAGAGAGCGGGTGGATAGTTGTAGTGATACTTATTTCTGCTTCGGGTTGCAAAAACTTCTTGCTCTTCTTCAGAGAGCGGAAAAGCTTGTATCCTTTCGTCATCTTCTCCTGGGATAGCAGAGACTCCGCAGCAAGACTTTCCTTTCCCTTTGGACTTCTTCTTGGATGACGACCCGGCCCATTGTTCATCTTCAATCAGGTCGGGGTGAACCCAGAGGATTTCGCCGTTTGGAGCTGTATGTGGCACAAGTCCTTTTTGGCGCTGTCCATGCGGGTCGTCGTTTACTGTTTTCATTCCCACTTTGGTGATGCGTTTTGGTTCAAACCACGCCATGGGCACTGATCCAAAACTGATTGAAACCGCGTTTGCTCCAACATTCTTGGACGGCTTCGGGGTTATGACGCCTACATCAATTAGCGCCTGGATCTTGTCCTTGAGGTGGTAGCATGACTTCGTAGGGTGATGGACCGCTCTATGGTATGCACAATACCTCGGATCCGTCACTTTGCTAGCCCCTTCTTGATCCACAATCGCTGGCAGCTGGATTTTGTTGTTCTCCAACAGGTACTTAAAGATGCCGGGAACTTCGTCATCTTTGAAGGAGTACACTTTGGGAAATCTTGGCTCTGAAGACTTCTGCTTCTGAGGCCGTTGTTGCCATTGCCCCCGAGCTTGTTGTGGCACTCGTTGTTGCTGCTGCTGTTGCTGAGGTTGCAATTGAAAGGTTTGAGTTGCTGCTGCTGCTATTGCTGAGGTTGCAATTGAAAGGTTTGATTAGCGTCAACTGCATTAGCGTGTGCCTTACCTTTCCCCCGTGGGACGAAATTCTGTTGCGGAGCATTATTCGCATGTTGGCCTCTCTCCGCCTTCTTTCTTCTGAGGAATCGCTCTGCTTGCTCTCCTCGGACCTTCAGATCCTTCCATGTCTTGGACGGTGCTGTCCCCATTGCTTCCAACACGTCCAGCGCGAGGTTGTTGTGGCAAGTCTGGAGGATGAATTCCTCGGTGATCGGGTCCCGACAGTTCATCGCCTTGTTCTGGAACCTCTTGACGAAGGTGTCCACCAATTCCCCGTCTTTCTGTTTCTCGTCCAGCAACGATCCGATGGATATCTCTGTGTCGTCGTCGAAAAAGTTGGCGAGGAACTTGGTCTCCATGTCGTCCCAGCTGTTCACACTACCTGGCTTAGGCGGCGATACCAATCGAAGGCGGCTCCGCGAAGAGTGCCGACGAATGACCGCACCATCAGAGGCTCATTGCCGGAGATTACCCCCAAGTGTGATTTGAAGTAAATCAAATGTTGAGTGGGCGAACCCATCCCATTAAACGGCGTGAAGTTGATTAAGTTGAACTTCGCCGGATATGGGATTGATTCCCACTCTCTTGGGTATGGACAAGGGATGCCCGTCTTTTTCGTCTCTTGAGCGGAAATCAATGTATTGATTTTGCTCTCAAGATTTTTAATTTTCAAGTTTTCACCTGAGTCTGCGTTGACATTCTTGTTACCACCCCCTGCATTGACGGGAGGATTATTGGCATTATGCGTCTCATTCGCATTTGTGTCTTCGTCTTCCAGATTAACCGGGTTACGACGACTTGGCTCGCCTTGCTGGTTCGTCAATGCCTGGATTTGTTGGTCATGCATTTCTCTCATGTTTTGCATGGCCATCTGCATTTCGAACCTGAAGGTTTCCTGTTGCTTAGCTAAGGCGTCTTCAAGCATTTTGGCCACTTGCTCCGCACTTATCATAAGTGCCTCGCGGGGTTGTCCCTCGCTGGATACCGTGTTATCTGATGCAACTGCGGAGCCGGCATCAGATTCTTCATCTTCTGAAGGGAGCCTTGTTCGAACCCTACCATAGGTTGCTCGCTTGATAGTTC
>NC_033801.1:65262795-65264433 GCF_001876935.1 Asparagus officinalis | reverse complement strand
CGAGATTGGTGGCTCCCACTGTGGTCGCCAGATTGTTCGCGGTGAAAATTGTTGCTTTCTTCATTATTGATTCCATTGCAAATTCTTGTAATAGTTTATCGATTACAAAGATCCGGTCTTTTTTAGATCCGGTTACAACGAAAATCAGATAAAAAAAAGAAATAAAAATTACAACTTTCTCCTTGTTTGTAAAGATCCGGTCTTTTTTTTAGATCCGGTTACAACGAAAATCAGATAAAAAAAAGAAATAAAAATTACAACTTTCTCCTTGTTTGTCGAACGAATCGCAAGATCATGTTTTGCGGTCTCTTGCTTATGTGGGTTCTTTGCCGACGTCGGGGTTAATCCGTGGACCACCGCGCGATCTAGATCCGGTCGTTCACCAAGGAAATAATCGTCCAAATCTCGGGATCAAAGGCCAAGCTTTGATCCGGAGTGTGATCTCGTGTAGATCTCAGATCTGATCTTTACCTCTCTCGAGATCCTACCTTTTGTGACGTGGACGCTCGCCGAGAATCAGATCTGAATCTTCAAGTCCTCAAGTCTTCAAAACTCCAAGCTCGATCTTCAATTCGGCAGAGTTTCGGCTCTCAAAGTTCCAACCTTTTCAAATGAACAACCCTTGGCCTATTTATAGGCACCCAGATCTGTGCCTAGGCACAGATCTGGGCTGAGGTGGCTCGGCCACAAGTGGCCGGCCACCCCTAGGTGGCTCGGCTCATGCCGAGCCACCCTGACTCAGATCTGTGCCTAGGCACAGATCTGGGCTGAGGTGGCTCGGTTTCGGCCGAGCCCCTCAGGGTGTTTGGGTTCCGTCGTTTTGTCGTTTGTTCCCGTTTTGTCCGTGATTCGGTCATGCGGTTGATTTGTCTGGACTCGATCTCGGTTTCGGCCGAGCCCCTCAGGGTGTTTGGGTTCCGTCGTTTTGTCGTTTGTTCCCGTTTTGTCCGTGATTCGGTCATGCGGTTGATTTGTCTGGACTCGATTTGTTGACCTGATTTGGCAGTAAATCCGATTCCTGATTTGGCAGTAAATCCACTTCTGAGTTCGAGTCCGAAACCGGTCTTGATTCGGTCGTGATTCATCCGAGTCCGCTCTTGTTTGGATGACTCGTTGACTCCCCGAACCGTTGGCTTGATTCCGCACGCGAATGGATGTATTCCGTTGCTTGCGTGCGATTCGTCAACCTCGTCGCCTCGTTGGTTCGTCGGTTTGTGCCGAGCTATGCTAAGGGACCTATAAGCAATTTTATACGCCTACACTACAGTAACCGCAGGTTACCAATTGGTGACCCGCGGCCGTCGCGGGTCAGGTTTGTATGATCCGCACCCCCTGTCAGTCAGCAGGCACCGACTTGTGTCTGTAACGATCAAAACGCGTTTCAGTTTGTTTCGATCAGTTTCTTATGTTACGGAACCTCCATAACTACCTGCGAATCATATCTAAACAAGAGTGGATGGTTATTAACTGAAGATAGGGTCAAATCCTTTGTTCTTATCAAAATACCCTTCATCTGAGGCCCTATAAATACAAGCCTAAGGCCTTCTTTCTCAGGGGGCGAATTATTACCAAGACGAGGAGGTGCTGCCGAACTTCAGAGCCAAGAGCCACGAATTTCAGCAAGGGCTAGCGAGATCC
>NC_033801.1:65256335-65261795 GCF_001876935.1 Asparagus officinalis | reverse complement strand
TGCAGGGGAGTCGACGGTGGTAGCAGAGACTTTCCGTCACCGCTTCTTTTGAGTAGGTGGGAGTTTTCCCCCAAAGGACTTCAGAGCCCCGAGGTAGGTATATTCTGCGCCGAGCGGCGATACTTGGTGGTCCAAGATCACCGATTGTATCTTGGCTGAGAATTCTGACCTCAGGAATTCGGACCTGTATGTGGCTATTCAAGCCACTCGACATGGTTTGAGGATTAATGCCTCTCAGTTCCACAGCATCCTGGAACTGTACTGTGCGGAAAGCGGAACCTTCTTCACCCCCAACGGCGAGCTCGGTATGTCCCCTCACGAGATGTATGACGTGTCAGGGCTTCCTCTGGGGGATTTTCCTTACGAGGAGTACATCCCAGACCAAGATGAGATCGACCAGCTTTCCGACTGTTCTCCCTTGGCAGTAGAAACTCTGTGGGAGTTGCTCTGCCATTACCACATCTGCCTCAGCACCTTGGGGGCTAGGGATCACAAGGGGAAGAAGAAGAGGACTCCGGGAATTAGTCACAAGAATTGGACAGACTATCTATTCCCTGGGAACGATGTCAAAGGGAATCTTGCTCTTCCTCTAGGCGGGTGCGACCAGGCTGAAGTGGAAAGGAGGATGGCTGAAGAGGAAGCCACTATAGCTCTCGATCATGACGAGGGCGGGTTCAAGTCTGGAACGGTCTTCCATTCGTTTCACCACCAGGCCATGTCCCCTATTTATGGGAAGGCTCTGTTTGCGGGGTACCTCATGTTGTGGTTGAAGAGGTGCATGGTCCCCAATCATTCCTTCGAGGCGCTCCCGGTGGAGGTGATGTATCCTGCGGTTTGCTTGGCCCACGGGAAGTCCTATTCTTTAGTGTAGGTGACGATAGCGTGTATCCATCGAGGACTCCGCACGCTGACGGCCCAGTTCTGCCGTGTGTCAACTATCGACGAAGGGGAAGGGGAAGTCCCCTTGAAGAGTCGCTGACGGCCCAGTTCTGCCAGAGTGGGACTGCCGTACACTTACTTGATGGCGTGGTTTGTTTACCACTGTGAGTGTTTGATGAGCGGAGTGGGACTGCCGTACACTTACTTGATGGCGTGGTTTGTTTACCACTGTGAGTGTTTGATGAGCGCTCATGTGACTCTTCAAGGGGACAGGTTCGTTCCGTTCCTTGAGCGTTTGGAGAGGTGCTCTTGGAAGTGTAAAGATATTCCCGATGCGCGGAAGACGCTCTCCCACTTTGTCCACTACAATTTTCGTCGCTTCTTCCCCTATTTCAGCGGAGGAAGATACGGCGAGTCTCTTAGGGATGCGCCGACGGCGGACCATCACTCGGCTCTTCCTCGTGGCGCATTCCGATGGTTGGTAAACATTCGGCCGGGGTATCACATCCTACGCACAGGTTCTGTGTGTTACCTCGAGCCGTATATTCCTTGCAGGTTTGCCCGCCAATTTGGGTACGATCAATTGTACGTAGGCAATGCCAATCCCCGCCTACACTTCGAAGGTGGACTGGTGGACGGAGCTCGGGGATGGTTCTGGACTCATGCTGGTGGCACCCAGGCTCGTTTTGAATTACCCGTGAAGGATCGTGATTTGCACCACACGCTCCTGTATTGTCGGTGGTATCGGGGCGCCAGCGCTAATCCTCCTGGTTTCTGGTTCCAGAACTCATGTCTGACGGAACGTGATCATCCTCTCAGAGGGTCTCTCCGTTCTTCAAGGCGAAGGGGCCATCAAACCGCTAGGGAGCTGTTCTCAGAGGATCCAGTGGAGGACCCTGAGAGTTTTGACGCTGGTCTAGACGAATCTGAGGCTCCCGAGGTTCGAGTTCCTTCTCTTGGTCCCTCGTTGGATGCCCCTGGTGAACCAAGAGAATCTGAACACCCAAGACTGGCCCAGAGTCCAAGAGTTGGACAGATGGGGGCGCCTCTTCTGTCTCCGAGTAGCTCGCTTCTCTCTAAAGCAGAGGTGGCCAAGAAGCCCCGTCGCGATGAGACAGTCGAGACCGCCCGAGCGGCGGAAGGCCAGGATAATGTTTCCCAGGCAAGCGTCCCTGGAGCGGCGACGTCTGGGTCTGGAGCTGCGCTGCCCGCCTCTTCTGCCACATCGGGGGCAGTTCCAGCGACTTCGAAGGACGCTCCTCCGCAATCTGTCGTGAGCCCACAGACGGGAGTTCCAGTGACTTCTGTGTCCGCATCAGGAGGTAATCTTCGCAACAGTACCCTTGATCGCAACGTTGGTCTTACACCTTTTGACATTTGTATTGGGCCTATGCAGGTGCGGTTGAGAAAGTGGTCTCCATTCCTTCCGACGAAGAGGAGGAAGCTGGAGATGATGACAAAGGGACCACAGGCTCAGGTAAGCGTAGGTTTTAGCATTGCTCATCCTTCCATGCCCAACTGTTAATAGGGTCCCTTTCGAGGGGCCTCTGTTAATCCTCTTCGTGCATTCGTAGCTGATCGCGCCCCCGAAATTGCTGGCAAGGAGGATCCTCTTTCTTGGGAGGGTCGCTCGTCTGGGGAGACGGTTGAATCTGAGGAGGATGACGACGTCTCGATTCATGAGACGTTATCCAGTGAGGAAGAGGTGTTGGCTCGTGAGGATGCGCCCGGCCAAATAGGGGGATCTCCTGCTCCTGCGGAAGCGTCGGCTGGTCGGCGGTGGCCGTTGATGCTGTGACCACTGCTCCGAGGGCGTCATTGGTCACGCCGGCTTTGGCGGCGCCAATCCTTACTTCTACGGTTATGACCACAGGCGCTTCAACTGGGATTTCATCCACGGTGGAGGAGGCTGCCCTCTCTCCCTTGGAGCGTGAACGAAGAAGGAGTGCGGTACGATCTGTGGCTGATTTCCGAGACACTCTAGCCGGCTGCATCAAGCTCGCTTTGGAGGTGAGTTGTCCCTTCGAGAGTTTCGAAGAGGATCTCGACTACATCGTGGGCTTCTTAATCAAGAGGCTTGGCCATACTGCGGCGAAGCCCTACTTCCAGCGCAAGGAGGAAGTGAAGGAAGCTGTTCAACGGTTGCTTGCTCTTCGCGCGAAGAGTTCCACTCTTGTGGCTCTCGCAACCGGCGAAGTTTGAGCAGCGGTGGAAGAACGTGATCGCCGTCTGAACGAGACCATGTCACTGGAGGCAAGATTGTCCGCAGAGTTGGAGCAGGCCAAGGCCGAGGACGAACGAATGGCCTTCGAGCGACAGAAGGCCGATAATCGCGTTTCTCGCTTGTCTTCGGAGGTAGAGAATCTGAAGCAGGTTATAGCTAAGGCGCAAGCCTCATTGGCCATTCAGGAGAAGGCTCGTGAACAGGCGGTCAAGGAGTTGGAAAGCATTGAATCTCGTCGGCAACTGACGGCTAATTCCGTCGAGGAAAAGGCTCGAGCCCATAGGGAGGTCAAAGAGACCGTCCGAGACTTGGCCTCGCGCACTGAGGAAGACCTTCGCCAAGAAATCCTACGGAGGCTAGAGCTTCGTCATGCTAGGGAGATTCGTGAGGCAGAACTGCGGTTGAAATCCTTGTAGTTTGCCCCTTTTGTTTTTTGATTGCCAGTTGTATTAGGACTTCTTTCCATGAATGAAATTATCCTTTCGTTTTTTTTTTTTTTGTTACCTCTGTGCATGCTCCATTTCTCTTCTAACATGTGTTAGCTAGAGCGTTAGTTGTGAGGGGCGGTCTTCAGCTGTCGGCGAATTTTGGCCGTAAGCTTGTCTCCTCTGCGAGCGGATTTCGTCCGCAGGCGAATTTGGAATTGACTCAAATTCCAGAAGGGTAATCAGTTTTGACCTGCGGGGATCTCAGTGGCGAATTCGCCACCAGATGGGCTCCGCTTTCGATGGGCCACGTATTGTTTTGCTTACGTCAGCCGAGAGAACGTGGGCACGTCGCTCCGTATTGAGTGCGGCGTGGTGGGGCTCTTCGTCCCTCGCGCCCGATTCGGGCTGTTGTTGAAGATCGTGCTTAAGGAAAAAAACGTTGGATCTTGGCCATATGGGTAAGATCTGATTTGTTCGGCCTTACTCTTCAACTGTTCTAGCCCTGAACGGTCTAATCAAGCATTGAGTAACCGCCTAGGGTTCTTAGGGTATTTAACACCCTTACTCTCTATCGAGAGGGCCCATTGTCTTCCCCAGAGTAAACCCAAATTTCTCTTTCCTCATACCCCCGATGGCGCCGAATGTGAAGAGGGTCGCTTCTAAGAAAAGGAAAGAACCGTCTTCTTCGGACGCTGCTGAGGCCGCCGCGGCCGAAGGTATCTTTCTGTCCTGACTCTCACATGGGTTGAACAGGTATTCTTCTCTTGATTCCTCTCTGTGTTGTTGTTGTGTTTTGCAGATCGAGGGGAGGCACTGCAGCCGAGCCTATCCTGATTTCAGACGACGAATCTGAAGGTCCTGCGATCTCCGCCGCCTCAGACTTTGTTCCCCAGCCGGGAGCTGAACCCTGCCTCGAGATTCCGCCCATCATGGCGCTCGCTCCGGGCCAAGAGCCTGCTTCCTCCAAGTCCTTGTCCTGGAAAGTTCGCATCGAAGAATTCGAGAACGCCATGAGACAGGTGATTTCCCTTGTCGACCTTGGCATGGGCAGCTTCGACAGCTTCAGGCAGTCTCTCCTTGATCGTGTGGCTGATTTACGGCGATCGGGCGAAAATCGGCTCGCTACTCGTTGCATGCATGAGCTCCGTCTCTTGGAGTCACACATGATAAGGTTAGAGACCTTGCTACGGGAAGGTCCGGAGGCCAACATGGAGTCTTGCCTGGCTCATGTCAGGCGCCAGGAAGCCCTGGAGCAGGAGACCCGTTCCAAAGAGATAGCGGATTTGGAGTCCGTCGCCAACTTCTGGGTGGGTCAACAACATTAGCCGCGAAGACCGGATTCGGAAGGCTGCTGAAAACAAGGCTCGGGAAGACCACGCGAGCAAGGTGGAGGCGGCCAAAGAAGAGATCTCCACTTTTAGCGTGTTCGACTGAGACTTCTGCCCTATGATTGTGTTAAGACATTTTGTTTATGACTTGTTTGTTTATGAAGTCATAACTTTGTTCAAATATATTGTCTTAAAGAACTGGGTGCATGTTCTGCTTCTTTGAACGTAATGTTACAACTTTCACAATTGCAAAAAGACCATAACTTTGTTCAAATGTACTGTCTAGAAGCATCCTATGAAGCTTGTGTTTGCTCATCGTGTGTATACTCTTTCAATATGTCGCTTTCCAGTGTCTTGCTCTGTAATTGCTGACAATCTTGTATCGCGGGTGAAGTTTCTTTTGTGATGACGAATTTACCTTAAGGGCCAAACTCTATCCCGATGAGTTTACGCTATTGGCAAAGCTAGGGTGACGGCGAGTTCTGTAAGATGGCGAAGCTCGGCTCCTGTCGAGTTCACATTGCTGGCGAAACTCGATTGATCGACGAGTTCATCTGCAGGCGAGACTCGATTGTGGCGAGTTTTGCTTGGAGGCTGAACT
>NC_033801.1:65254178-65256222 GCF_001876935.1 Asparagus officinalis | reverse complement strand
TGTAGGCGAAACCCGTATGATGGCGAATTTACACTACAGGTGAAACTTGGGTGGTGGTGAGTGCGTCTAACAGTCAGAAATCTAACTGCGGGCGAAGCTCGTGCCACGCGTCTGTCAGCGGGCCCAAGTGCTTGCCAGCTAAAGCTCTACGGGCACATTAATGCTCATTAATGGTGAAGCGACCGGACGCTTCGCCTCTCGTGCCCAATCCAATCGGTCAGTTTGGGGTCTCAAGAGGAATGGCCTTTATTGGTGTTGGATTCGAAGCGTCGCAGGACATCTGGGCCGCTCAACCGCTTGGGGTAATAAGTCTCAGCCGTTGAGTCCTTTTCGAATATATATCAGTACTCGCCTCTCTTCAGTAGAGTTCTTACTGCTTGCTAGAAGGAGATCGCCGTAGAGAACTTCTCTTCCTCATGGCTTCCTCTTCTGATCACAGTGATTCCGAGGGCGTCGGCTCCTCCGCCACCGTCGTCGACGTCAGCACACTGCCGACCTCTCCTGCGGGTTCAGCCCATGGGTCTTTTGCTCCGGACCCCATGGCTCACCCCGCGTTCGTGCCCCTCCAGAAGTTGGTGGATTTGGTGCAGGGGATCGCCATCTCGGTCAACGTGGGCGACGGGTGATATTACGATGCGCTCCCTCTCGTGGAAGCGGGTTTAGAGGCGGTCCGCCGCGCGGGTGATGCCTCGCTCACACGGCGATGTGAGCGGGAACTTGAGCGCGTGGAGGGGTGGATGTACCGCCTTGAGAAACTGGCCTATGATGATCCCTCTGACGTCCCACCGCCCCTTCCACTGTATCTCTTGCTCGAGCGCGAGAATCGGACGAAGCGGATTCGGGCGAAGGAGGCCGAGCTCAGACGTTTGCGGAAGTGACACCAAGCGGTACTGGACCGGATGGACGCTTACCTGGACAGGGCTTTCTTCGAGGACGCTGGCTCTCTTCGCGGCGAGGCAAAGCTTCAGGAGCGTGGGCGTGAGGCGAGGAGGCTGTTCGAGGCTGCCGGGACGGTGGACCGGGAGCTCCAACTCCTTCGCCAAGAGGAAGAAGACAGCGAAGTGGACTTAGCCAGGCGGCAGCAGGAGCAGAAGGAGAAGGCGAGGATCCGACGTGTGGCGCATCGTGCGAAGATCAAGGCAAAGATTGGTTCTTTTAGCCTGCTGAAATTCCTGTGATGCTCCTGCTGTCGAAGTCGCCCCCCTTTTTTTTGTTGTTTTGCTAACTTAGTTGGTGCCTCGGGCATCACAACTAAACTGAAAACTTATGTAAACTTTGGCCCGTTGTGGCACTTTTGCTTGTTTTGCTTATTCTTGCTTTGCATGCACAGTTTCCTCTTTCTTTATCTGCGCTGCTTAGCATTTGAGTTGAGCCTGGCGAGCCTCTGACCATTCTGTTTTGGGCTTAGTCATTTTAGGCTCTTGTTCTGTTCTCTGTTGCTCACAACGTGGGATCGGGTTAACTCCGATTTTTGCGTTGTAGCTCTAATGGGATCAAGAGAGTAACACTTGGTTTGCAGCGAAGAACAATCGTTCGCTTCTGCGGCCAACTGAAGAACTCAACTTCGACTCGCCTCTCGGCGAGTTGCTGCCTGGGGAACCGACAGACAGGTTGTTTGCCGAACCGCCTTCGATAATTGTCGTCATTTGGGAATGCGATAATTGATTGTGGTAGGAGTCATCGCGTGGTAGACTCTACCCACCAGTTATTTTAAAGGAATGTTAGAATATCTGGAATGGGTCGAATAGTCCAGGGACGTAGGAGTGTGACTATTGACAGGAGTAATAGTACATCGCGTGGTAGGCTATTGCTCAGGCTGTGCTATTCGTATGAATAACAGCGCCAATCATCAGAGGTGATCGTTAACTTGATAGGGTCTTGTCGCGATTGGAACGACTGTGGGGGCCTACCATCCTTCTGAAGAAGATTGGTAAGTGGATTTGTCAGAGGTTTAAGGTTAACGTGACAGGGGTTGTCGTGATTGGAACGACTTTGAGGACCCGCCATCTATTGGAAAAGGATTGGCGAGTGATTTTGTCAGAGG
>NC_033801.1:65250335-65253178 GCF_001876935.1 Asparagus officinalis | reverse complement strand
AGAGACAAACCGGGAAATGCAAGCTCTCCACCCTATTTTGACATCATGGCGCAGTTGGCCAATATCCCGACTAGGATAACCTTATACGAGCTGCTGCGTCTGTCCAAGGATACAAGGAAAGCCTTACAAGAGGCCTTGAGCGACTCTGAAGCTTTCTTGACTTGAATCAAGCCATCTCCTGAAGGACCAGAGCCGTCAGCTCAACACTGCAATCTCGCGGCGCACCATTTTCCATGCATCTCTTTTACTAAAGAAGATATGCAGACGAAGAACTCCAAGCATGATCGGCCTTTGTATTTCACAGGGCACATTGGCTCCAGCATGGTCAACCGGATCCAAGTTGATCCGGGTTCTGCTGTTAGCATCATGCCATTCCGACTGATGCATCATCTTGGAATCCCGACTAGCAAACTAGCCTCCACCGGCACTACGATTTACGGATTCAACACCAGTGGGTCCAGACCCTTGGGGAAGATTCGAATCAAATGCCAGATCGGGGATTTAAAATCAGAAGTTACCTGCTATGTGATTGACGCAGAAACGTCCTATAACTTACTGTTGGGTCGACCTTGGATCCACGGTAACCTTATAGTCCCGTCAACTCTGCATCAATGCCTCAAGTATGTGGACTCAAATAATGAAGTCAAGACGGTGGTCGCGGATAAGCAACCGTTTAAGGGATTGGAGAATTATTTCACCGATTCCCTTCTATACGGCGCTGAATCCGATACTGAATCACCGGCCCAAGGAACGGACAGCGGAGATGAAGCTGACACCGAATCCGGGTTTGATTATGATGGTGGTTTTGTACTTAATGACATTGTACCCATTGTAATCAATCTTGACGATGATAAATCATCGGAAAGTAGTTGTAATTGGCAACTTGCCGAAGAATTATTAATAAACGATGATTTAGAGTACTCGATGTGTCTTGATAATGTCACTAAAGAGCTTTATGATAACCCTGATTATCATCGGAAAGTAGTTGTAATTGGCAACTTGCCGAAGAATTATTAATAAACGATGATTTAGAGTACTCGATGTGTCTTGATAATGTCACTAAAGAGCTTTATGATAACCCTGATTTGTATATGCCTCTTCAATCATTTTGCATGACGAAAAAGCAGGTACAAGATCCATGCGGAGCGACGCTTGTCATCCCCGCGGGAAAATGGAGTGGAAAAGAAGTCGTCTACGGCAAAGGAAAAGAAGCTCCGATACCCGATCACTTCTTAGAAGAAGAAGACGATGAAGATAAACCTGCCCCTCATCTATTTAGATATGACGCAAAAGCGCGCGATCTAATGGAGAAGTATGGATATGACTTCACACTCGGAGAGGGTCTTTGCTTTGGTCGAGGTCCGCGAGTTCCACCTCGGATGGCCTATGTACCAAAGGGAAAACCCGATGATTATTATCGCCATAAAAGAGGTCTTGGCTATGTCTCCTCATCCGACGACGAATGTTGCTGGCAAGTCATCGATCAAATTGCTAACAAGGCTAGAAAAGGATACTCTTCTGACTCTTCGGCTTGGGGTTCCGACGCTAGCCTTGGTGAAATGTTCAAAAGGTTGATGTCTAACATGGTTACGGTCGATCCTACCACAATAGAGGAAGACGACCAGATGCCGACATGGGAAGATCCTTGGGTTCATCACCTAAACATGCAGTATGGTGATAGGTTCGAACAAAGAGAACCTCCTACCGAAGATCAAGTAGTCCAAGTGAATATGGGAAGTGAGGAAAATCCGAAGCCGATATTCATTAGCGACAGTCTCCTACCCGAGGAGAAAGAAGAGTTAATCTCTCTTATCAGGGAGTACATCGATGTGTTCGCCTGGAATTATGAAGACATGCCAGGACTCGACCCGAACGTAGCAGTACATCGTCTCAATATCAAGATGGATGCCAAACCAGTCAAACAACAACAAAGACGGTTTCGTCCGCAAATGATGGAGGCGATCGAAGCTGAGGTTAAAAAGCTTGTGGACTCGGGCTTCATTAGAGAAGAGCAACATCCAGAGTGGCTTGCCAATATTGTCCCAGTCCTTAAGAAGAACGGGAAAGTCAGGATTTGTATCGACTTTCGGGATCTCAACACTGCTTGCCCAAAAGATGATTTTCCCCTCCCCATCACGGATGTCATCATCGACAATACGTGTGGGTTCGAGAGGATGTCTTTCATGGATGGTTTCTCTGGTTATAACCAAATAAAGATGCATCCAGATGATGAAAAACATACCGCATTTAGAACGCCTCTCGGCGTCTTCTGCTACACAGTTATGCCCTTCGGCTTAAAGAATGCAGGTGCTACATATCAGCGAGCCATGTCAAAGATCTTTCAGGAGCATCTCCGAAAGACTGTCGAATGCTACGTAGATGATTTGGTCGTGAAAAGTCGTGATAAAAAAGATCACATTAAGGACTTGAAGACCATGTTCGACTTGATGCGAGCCCATCAATTGAAGATGAATCCTACCAAGTCTTTCCTCGGAATGTCGAGTGGAAAATTCCTGGGATTCGTCGTCACCACCAAAGGTATCCACATCGATCCTGATAAGGTAAAGGCGATCAATGAATTACAACCTCCGAGAAACCTCAGGGAGCTCAGAGGATTGCAGGGGCGATTGGCTTATATCCGTCGGTTCATTTCGAACCTCTCAGGAAAATGCCAACCATTCTCCAAGCTCACAAAGAAGGGCGTATCTTTTGTATGGGATGACGCTTGTCAAAAGGCATTCGAGAGTATTAAAGAATATCTCTCGAAACCTCCTGTACTCGTTGCACCGAAATCGGGCAAACCGTTTGTAGGCATCAAAAATTGCCTATAGTTCTCCACAACC
>NC_033801.1:65243997-65249818 GCF_001876935.1 Asparagus officinalis | reverse complement strand
GATTTAATACCATACCATAAGATGGCAGTAGAGATGGCTGAATCATTCGAAGGGTTCTTTATCGAACATATTCCTCGGCTACAGAATACCTACGCAGACGCGTTAGCAGCATTGGCTGTATCACTGGCGCAGCCTCCTGAAACAGAACAGTTTGTTACAGTGAGGACTCACCAACTCCTAGTGCCGATCTACAATGAAGATAGCGAAGAAGAAGATAGCAAGGAAGCACATTCAACTCAAATTGAGTTTGAACCTCGAGATTGGCGTTTCTCCATCATCAATTACGTCTTGCATGGAATCCTACCGGAAGACGTAAAGGAAAGAGAGTCAATCCGACGAAGGGCACCAAGATTCTACTATAATACGGAGAATCGAACGCTATACCGCAGGGGGTACGATGGGTTGCTATTGCGTTGCCTATCAACCAAAGAAGCTGAAGAGGTCCTTAGGGAGGCGCATGAAGGAGAGTGTGGCGCACACCAACCTGGTCCTAAGCTTTATGATCGCATCAGAAGAATGGGGTATTTTTGGCCTTCCATGATGAGTGATGCAATCACGTATGCCCGAAAGTGTAATGCATGTCAAATACACGGGAATTATATGCATCAACCTCCGGAGCATCTGCATCCTTCGGTTACGTCATGGCCGTTCGAGACTTGGGGAATGGACATTGTTGGCCCTATAAATCCCCCATCAGTCAAAGGTGACCGGTTCATCCTGGCAATTACCGATTACTTCTCCAAATGGGCTGAAGCAGTTCCACTCAGAGAAGTTAAAACGAGTAATGTCATTGCATTCATCAAGCACCATATCATCTATAGGTATGGTGTTCCAAGACGAATCATACATGACAACGGTCCTCAGTTTGTCAGCAACGCCTTCATAAGGTTCTGCGAAAAGTTTAAAATTCAGGATATCTCGTCAACGGCTTATAATCCCACAGCAAATGGATTAGCTGAAGCCTTCAACAAGACTATCATCAAACTCTTGTCAAAAATCGTGAAAACTAATAAAATAGACTGGGATGACAAGCTTGGCGCGGCTCTATGGGCCTATCGGACCACGGTGCGCACACCGACGGGAGCAACCCCGTATTCACTGGTATACGGATGTGAAGCTGTTCTTCCATTGGAGATTCAAATCCCGTCTCTTCGGATCGTTCTTTCAACCCAGATGACGACCGAAGAACAACATCAGAAACGCCTCGAAGAACTCGAGAGGCTCGATGAAAAGCGCCTGGAAGCTCAACAGCATATTAAGTTTTACCAAGCTAGAATTTCTCGAGCCTTCGACAAAAAGGTTCGACAAAGGAGTTTCAAAGAAGGGGATTTGGTTCTAGCTGAAAGGCGACCTATGATCCTTAACTCCAAGAAGAAGGGTAAATTTGAACCCAAATGGGAGGGACCATTCGTAGTGGAGACAGTCTACTCGAGTGGCGCATATCGCCTTGTCACCAAGGACGGTGACCGGCTTATGATGCCGATAAACGGCAAGTTCCTGAAAAAATACTATCCTTAGTATCTTCAGGATAACCAATGTATCGGGAAGTTCCCAGAAGAATACCACATGGGTATTCTTAGGGATAACCCAGTCATTGTAGAATTGATGAATAAGAAATCTACGTTCGAACTCTGAATGTCAGAATGTTTCTTCTTATTTTTATCAAAATTCTCTAACTCGTATGAGTTATTTTTGTGAGATGAGATATCCAACCCTCTGATAGGTTAATCTTTCCTCACCAAACCATCCGCTGATCAAATTAAACGACAGTGGATCCACCAACATTTCCATCTGCCCGTCGTTGGCATTTCTCAGACTCAACATGTTAGGTCATGATCACCTAGCATTCAAAGTCTCCCTGTGAGTTGATAATACGAGTTGGCACTTTCTTTGCTACCTGTATTCCACTTTCTTTGCTTTCAGGTCAAACCTATAAAAGTTAGGACCAAAGCCAAATTCCTCTCTCGATTCCTTCCATGAACGAGAGGTCCATTTTCAATTCGAACAGTCAAACCTATAAAAGTTAGGATTGTTCCCGATCTCGCTTAGTCAAGCCTACAAAGAGTTAAGATTAAGACCGAGTCATTCCTTTTCGATAAACGAAAATCCACCTTTGTTCCCTTTTCCACCAAACCTATAAAAGTTAGGGTTGAAATTGGGTTTTCTCCTCAATGAATGAGGGATTCTTTGGGTTCAAATGACCAATCCTATAAAAGTTAGGGTCGTTCGAACCGTTCCGATTCTCAGAGTGGAGATCCCACTCTTAGTTTCATCCTGCCGGATTCTGGGGGTGGAGATCCCACCTCGAGTTTCCTTTCCAGCTGCAGATAGAATATAAAATTCTTCCTCTTCAGCACTGGGAGATAGAATATAAAATTCTTCCTCTTAAGCACTGGGAGATAGAATATAAAATTCTTCCTTTCCCATTTCCCAGTCTATCTTTGCTCTTAGAAAAGACACAATTCTCAACTTCCAATCCGGGCACTTGGTGCACGGGGAATTTCATCCCGAAGCCTAAGTAGGGATAAGTCAACGCCTAACACGCGTTGCCGGTTTAGTCTTTTACCGATTGAAGAAGACACCAGAATTCCAGTCTGGGGAATTTCATCCCGAAGCCTAAGAAGGGATGAGTCAGCGCCTAACACGCGTTGCCGGTTTAGTCTTTTACCGATTGAAGAAGACACCAGAATTCCAGTCTGGGGAATTTCATCCCGAAGCCTAAGAAGGGATGAGTCAGCGCCTAACACGCGTTGCCGGTTTAGTCTTTTACCGATTGAAGAAGACACCAGAATTCCAGTCTGGGGAATTTCATCCCGAAGCCTAAGAAGGGATGAGTCAGCGCCTAACACGCGTTGCCGGTTTAGTCTTTTACCGATTGAAGAAGACACCAGAATTCCAGTCTGGGGAATTTCATCCCGAAGCCTAAGAAGGGATGAGTCAGCGCCTAACACGCGTTGCCGGTTTAGTCTTTTACCGATTGAAGAAGACACCAGAATTCCAGTCTGGGGAATTTCATCCCGAAGCCTAAGAAGGGATGAGTCAGCGCCTAACACGCGTTGCCGGTTTAGTCTTTTACCGATTGAAGAAGACACCAGAATTCCAGTCTGGGGAATTTCATCCCGAAGCCTAAGAAGGGATGAGTCAGCGCCTAACACGCGTTGCCGGTTTAGTCTTTTACCGATTGAAGAAGACACCAGAATTCCAGTCTGGGGAATTTCATCCCGAAGCCTAAGAAGGGATGAGTCAGCGCCTAACACGCGTTGCCGGTTTAGTCTTTCACCGATTGAAAAAAGACATCAAGGTCTAAACTTGGGGAATTTTATCCCGAAGCCTAAGTAGGGATGAGTCAACACCTAATATGTGTTGCCGGGTAGCCTATTCCCGTAACAAGGGCGAAGCCTATGTATTCAAAATCATAGCACAAAGCCTCAGAGAATTTACTCTCTTAGCACAACGTTACATGTGGAACGGATCTAGACAATCCGCATGCTAGCCCGATTCAAACGGTGATCGGTAAAGGCACATCAAACCCATTAAAGGCTGGGGGTGTGCCAAAAATCCCAAAGTCTATGTCTAACACACATGGCCGGTTTAGTCTTTCGCCGATTGAAAAAGACACCAGGGTCTAAACCTGGGGAATTTTATCCCGAAGCCTAAGAAGGGATAAGTCATCGCCTAATACGCGGTGCAGGGTGCCTTTTCCCTATAAGAAATGGTTAAGTCTATGTATTCAAAATCATAGCATCAAGTCTAAGAAAAGCGATTTTCTTAGCACAACGTTACATGTGAGACGGGTTTAATAATTCACATGCTAGTCCGATTTCAAACGGTAATCGGTAAAGACATTTCGAACCCATTGATGGCTGGGGATTTGCAAAAAAAAAATCCCATAAACCTTGTCATTCAGAATAAATACAGAAAGATCACAAAAGAAACAAAAAAAGGGGGGGGTGTGTCTCGGCCCTAGAACCGAGACACCCTAGGGTGTCTCGGCCTTGGCTGAGACACCCTAAGGTGTCTCGGCCAGGGTTGGGACACCCACGGGTGTCTCGGGTCTCGTTTTGTCCCCGTACGCCTATATATATGCCCTGTTAGGCCCGAATTCGCCCGTTTTCGTCGATTATTGGATGTCTTGATGAAAATCGACACCAATCAACATTCGATGCGCGAAACCCTAGGGTCGACGTCGGTCAACGCGTAACCCTAGGTCAACGCCAGTCAACGCGTTGCGACCAAAGTCAACGTTTGACGATTCGAAACCCTAGGGTCAACGCCGGTCAACGCGTAACCCTAGGTTAACACCAGTCAACGTGTTGCGACCAAAGTCAACGTTTGACGATTCGAAACCCTAAGGTCAACGCCGGTCAACGCGTAACCCTAGGTCAACGCCAGTCAACGCGTTGCGACCAAAAGTCAACTCTGACTATTCGAAACCCTAGGGTCAACGCCGGTCAACGCGTAACCCCCATTTTCGTCGATTGTTTGAACATCAACGCGTTGCGACCAAAATCAACGTTTGACGATTCGAAACCCTAGGGTCAACGTCGGTCAACGCGTAACCCTAGGTCAACGCCAGTCAACGCGTTGCGACCAAAGTCAACGTTTGACGATTCAAAACCCTAAGGTCAACGCCGGTCAACGCGCAACCCTAGGTCAACGCCAGTCAATGCGTTGCGACCAAAGTCAACGTTTGACGATCCAAAACCCTAGGGTCAACGCCTATCAACGCGTAACCCTAGGTCAACGCCAGTCAACGCGTTGCGACCAAAGTCAACGTTTGACGATTCGAAACCCTAGGGTCAACGCCGATCAACGCGTAACCCTAGGTCAACGCCAGTCAACGCGTTGCGACCAAAGTCAACGCTTGACGATCCAAAACCCTAGGGTCAACGCCGACCAACGCGTAACCCTAGGTCAACGCAGTCAACGCGTTGTGACCAAAGTCAACGTTTGACGATTCGAAACCCTAGGGACAACGCCGGTCAACGTGTAACCCTAGGTCAACGCCAGTCAACGCGTTGCAACCAAAGTCAACGTTTGACGATTCGAAACCCTAAGGTCAACGCCGGTCAACGCGTAACCTTAGGTCAACGCCAGTCAACGCGTTGCGACCAAAGTCAACGTTTGACGATTCGAAACCCTAGGGTCAACACCGGTCATCGCGTAACCCTAGGTCAACGCCAGTCAACGCGTTGCGACCAAAGTCAACGTTTAACGATTCGAAACCCTAAGGTCAACGCCGGTCAACGCGTAACCTTAGGTCAACGCCAGTCAACGCGTTGCGACCAAAGTCAACGTTTGACGATTCGAAACCCTAGGGTCAACACCGGTCATCGCGTAACCCTAGGTCAACGCCAGTCAACGCGTTGCGACCAAAGTCAACGTTTGACGATTCGAAACCCTAAGGTCAACACCGGTCAACGCGTAACCCTAGGTCAACGCCAGTCAACGCGTTGCGACAAAAAGTCAACACACGGTGATCCGAAACCCTAAGTCAACACAATGTGACGGAGGTAGTTTAAAGTCAACTCAATGACACGAGCCAAACTTAATTCATCAGCTGCAGACTTGAGACTCCGACGACGGCCAAGCGATAAACGCAGTGCCGAAAGAACTTCGGCTATTCGTCAAAGTATCGAATAGACCGAAAATCAAAGGAGCCAAAAGTTGAAGCTAACAACAGGTCCTTACGCCGACTGAAGGCTAGACCAATCACATCCAAAGTATTCCAGCCTTTTTTATAAAAGAAATAAGTCTGGAACGCTTTGGAGGGGGTATCTGTAGGCATCGAAAATTGCCTATAGGTCTCCACGAACGGTTC
>NC_033801.1:65227456-65242997 GCF_001876935.1 Asparagus officinalis | reverse complement strand
GTCTCGTTCTTTTATAGAAGAGTCTGGAATACTTTGGATATGATCGTCCCAACCTTCAGTCGGTGTAATCCAACTTTGGAATGACTTCCGTTCTTGATTCCTTCAATCTTCCAGGCTATTCGGTGCTTTGTCGAATGTCTGTAAGAGTTCCGGTGCTGCATTTATTGTCTGACCGTTGTCGGAATTTTAAACTTGAAGTCGATTTCTGACTTTCTAATCTTTAGCTGACCATCGATTGTTGGCGTCGAGTCTTTATCTGCAACGCATTGTTCGGCGTAGTGTTGTTGAGTTATCCTTAAGAATATTTATGAAAAATATTCTCCAGGAACTTCTCAACAAAAAATTAGGGAACAGTTTATACTCATATACCTTATTGGAGTAATTTTTATGCCCAAATAAACTGATCCGGTCTGATAATTACTCAAAAAAGGTAGTAATTAGGCTAAAAAAATCCTCCAACTCTTCCGAACATATGGGAGAGGAGTGAATAAATGATGGGCTGAATCGTCGGTCGATTTGACGTCGTTTCGACGCTCGGTTCAGCTTCAATTTAGATTCCGGTTCAAAACCGGTCCGGTCCGGTTCAAGGCCGGTTTGGTTCAAGGTCGGTTCACCCTGCAAAAGGGGTCTTTTTTTTTTCTTTTCCCTCACCTAGGGCCGGCCACCTCTCTCTCCTCTTTTTTGAATTTCTCCTCCCTCGAGCATCCGTTCCCCCTCAAAACTTGATATCTGTCTTAGATCTAACATTCCTTTGGATCTTTGACTGAGAAACCCCTCGAAACTTCCATTTTTAGAATTTCTCTCAGGCCCCTCGAGCGCGTGGTTCGAGCACTTTTCAAGATCTAATTTTTATTGGATCTTCGAGCTTTCCCTCAGGTATATCTTCCATAATTTTAGCATTTTTTATGCTTAATTTAATTTATGAACTTGTGGGATTGCATGCGAGGGTTAGGATTATGATTTGGCGCCTCGAGCTTATCTTTCAGGGGGTAGAATTGCAATAAAAAGAGGATTTTTTCTAGATCTGACCTCTTGATTTATTTTGTAGGTCATTATGTCGCGAGTCTCGAGAGGTCGTTCCTCTGCTGCATCGGCTGACGGCGTGCTTCCTTCATATGCTGGTGAGCTACTTTTTGCATATTCGAAATTTTACAAATTAGCCCTCTTTTTTCTGAATATTTGCAAATTGGTCCTTTTTACCCCACGTTGTTCTCCTTGGTGAGGCAATCGGGAAGAGCCTTGATTCTCCTTGGTGGGGATCGACGCTTTAAAGATGGAAATTTTACAAATTATCCCTTTTTCTGAAAATTTGCAAATTGGTCCTTTTAAACCCCACGTTGTTCTCCTTGGTGAGGCAATCGGGAAGAGCCTTGATTCTCCTTGGTGAGGATCGACGCTTTAAAGATGGGTTTTGCTTGGTCAAAACTACATCTCAAAATAAAGGGGGCGTTTTGACGCTGCATTGTGTTTTATAAGGCAGGGATATATTGTCGATATGCCCTATCTTATAAATGCACAATGTGGCCAAATCGTCTCACCCTTTATAAGGTAATGACTCTATCTTACCGATTTGTAAGATGAGTTCAATTTCCTTTTATACCTGAAATTAACAAACACTTAATTGCTTGTTTTTAGTGGAGTATCCTTCCGGAGCTTTTTCATCGCATGCGGTGAATGGACGTCGTGACGAATATTATTCGACGTCTGATGATTTTTCGCCGATTCCACTTGCTTCCCAGTTTGTTCCGGGCACGTCGACAGAGGTTGCCCAAGTGGTGAGGGAAGGTGGACATCAAGCCTTCGTCAGCTGATTACAGATGCGCCCCTTGTGAAGGATGCTAGTTCCGTTCAGTCTCTCAGGAAGACTGATTTCTTGTTTGGCGATTCTGTCAGAGATCCCGATGCAGCATTTATCGACGCCGAGCAGTGGCTTCATAAAACTGGCAGTAGTTTCCTGTATTTGCCGAAGATTCCTCGACATCGTTCTTTGACTGAGCTCAGGTGTCAGGCCGTGAAACGGGAGATGTCGTGGCATTTGACAGAGGAGCATGAGAGCGTTCACTGCGGCTACATTACTCATCAGGCAGTTCCTGGTTCGAGCAGGAATCATATTGTTAGACTGCGTCCTGGAGTACTGGGACTAGATGCACCGCCCCGTAACGAATTCCTTGCCTCTGCTTCTACTTTGAGGAATCGCCTCGCTAATTTAGGACGGGAGATGCCTGCACCGCGCCACAGATTCTATGGTTGGGTCCATTCTTTGGACAGGTTTTGGTGGGCTCGTATGACGAAGTACGTCTTGAGTCGATGGAGCGAGGAGTTGCATGCTTGCGGTCTTTATGCAGCCATTCGTGCCACCATGCATGGTTTACCCGTTAGTGCGAAGCATTTCTTTGCCCTATGCGAGCTTTATAATCCAGATTCCAACACTTTTCTGACCAGGCACGGAGAGTTGGGCTTGGCTCTTCATGAGATGCACAAGATTTCTGGGGGTCAGATGTTATATCAGGAGTATTTTCCCTCCAACCATGAATTGAGTCAGCTGAAGGATCGCATGCCTGACCGTTACGAGACCTTATGGGAACTCACTTGTCACTATCACATTGCTTTGGCGCAGTCTAGGCCCTTAGCGAAGAGGACCAAATCAAATGTGAGCCTGAAGTAGTTCACATCTTATTTGTTCAGGAATCTAGAGAGCAATTCTGGCGAAACTATTTGTGAACTGGCACCGCTTACTCCTTCAGGGGTCAATGATTTGCTGAAGAAGGTTGACGCTCGCTCTTATACCAATAACATTCCTGAGAGCGGCTTTCCTGCAGGGACCAAGTTCAGATCATTTTTATTCCATGCGACTGTGCCGATTCGTCCGATGACTCTTCTTGCTGGTTACCTCGCTATCTGGTTAAAGAAATGCGTGGTCCCGTATCAGTCTGGTGACGCTCTGCCACTGGAAGTGCTCTACCCTGCGGTTCAGCTTGCCTACAAGAAGGAACTTTCGCTTCTTCCGGTGATGGTGGCTAACATTCATCGAGGGCTTCGACAGATTGCCGATGCTTTTACACGAAAGGGGAGTGAATCGCCGACTCAGATTCCTACTACTAAGGTGGAGCTTCCGTATATTTATTTGATGGCTTGGTTCGTCCTTCATCGTTCTGACATGATGTCGGTACCACATGCCATGGACCCCTCTGTTCCCTTACTACAGCTGCTTGAGAATGGCGAGTGGGAAGGGCGAGGATTCTCTGATATCAGGAGGCAGCTACAGGTCCACAAGTGCTGGGCGTTCCCTACTTGTTTTCCGCAGTTCTCCAGCCGGTATGGCGAATGTTTAATTGATGAGGAGAAGCCGAGGGAGTATCGCACTTATTTAGATATCGGCTGCTTTAATTGGCTAATGAACATCAGGCCGGGCTACCTGACTTTCCGGGTGGGGAATCAGTGCTTTATAGAGACATATCTACCCTGCCGATTCGCTCGCCAGTTTGGTTATGACCAGCTTTATGTTGGGAACCCGCGCCAGCAGCTTCGGGCTCATGGAGGTCTGGTGGAGGTTCAGTCTCCCGGGTGCTGAGCGACAGTTGAACCTCACTTTCTTGAGCTGCAGGTGGTTGTTAGCAGCTAATAAGACTGTCTCTGTGAAGGCTATTGAAGAGTTGGTGGCCGAAGAAGCCTCTCAGATTGATTCTCATGTGATCCGGGACAGTGCTCGATCACAGAGGGCACGGGGCAAGACCCGCCGACTCGATGCAGAAGGTCATAGGGCCTTTAGTTCTGCTGGAGAGGCTTCAGGCGGAGATCCTGAAGACTACGAGGCAGATTTCGAGCGAGGTTAGTCACCCATCTTTTCTTTCTACATTTCCGAATTGCCAGTCCTGACCATTATCTGATGTTTCAGGGACAGCGACAAACAGTGAAGAGGAATTCCGTCCTTTCGCTCGGGCAAGACCTTCGACTACTGTCCGTGCTGATAGGCGGAAGAGACTAGCCCATAAGCCGCCTGCAGATTCGCGGGCATCTGAGATGGACTTGGCTGGTGATGATCCTGCTAGCGACAGAGGTAACATCTACTCTATAGATCATTCTCTTGATTGTTTAGATTTTTAGGCTCATGCTTTCCCATTCCATGCAGGAGAGCGTGAGGAAGGGGAGATGAGTTTCGATCCTGCTCCTCATGAGTTTGTATCTTTTGGTGAGCCTGACTCACCTTACCAGGTAGAAAAACCTACAGAAGCCGCCGAGTTTAGGGAGGCTACCAATGTAGGACCTGATTCAGCGAATTTAGATACATCTACGAGAGGTAACTTATTTCCATTGGTCATATTCTCTTCATTCTTCTTTCGTACTTACATTTCCTCGTGTCAGATTTTTCGATTGACGATTTCGACGAGGCAGGTTTGCCTGCAGACACTTCTATGTTCCACTTCATGTATGACTCTCCTCAGATTGATGGCCCGCTGCTCGAGGATATGTTTCCTGAGCCCGTACTCCCTCAGGATCTCGAGAATGGTTCTTTTGAAAGTACGCGCCTCTTCTCGAGTTAATTATAGGACTAGCCAATTTTTTGACTAATGCAGCTATAATGTAATGCATCTGAACATTCTGTTCTGTGTTTAACAGGAGCTTTTGCCGAGGCTGATCCTGCTGAGCCGGCTGTGCGACCAACTCCACCAGTTGACACACCCACAGCCGTTACTTCTCCGCTACCCCCAGCGACTCAAGGGGAAGGAGGTATAAATTAAGCCGCTGAAAATGTCATTTATTTCCTTATTAAAGCTTTTTGACGGATTTCTTCTTTTTGTGTAGGGCTTTCCTCTCAGCTTCATGTCCTCGTGAAGGAGTTGTTATCGGACAATGACCCTGAGAAGATCGTCATTTGTGTAGAAGTCCGCTCTTTCTTCTCCTTTATGAATGTTATGCTTGGCAAACTCCTCCACGACGGACTTTCCCTTCGCCAGTTTAAACCATTCCTTGATTCTAAAATAAATTTAATAAGGGATGCGGGATACCCGGATCTGGCGAGAGTTATATTCGATGACCTTGACTGCTTAGAGCGTGAGCTTCAGATGTTTCACGAGCTCCGGGATGCAGGTGCCTCTTCATTCATTGCTGCTGAGTTGGATACTCGCTTACAGTCATGGCGCAGTACTCGGATGGTTGCTGAGCTCGAGATTCAGGTGCAGCGGGGCCGAATAGATCGAGTTGAGGCTAACCTTGCTACTAAATCATCCTCACTTGACGAGCTTGATTCTTCCATCGCTTCTTGTGAGACCCAGATAGATCAGCTCCGACGAGAACTCCGTGAGAAGGAGGAGACTTTGAGTATTCTCCAGATGACAAAGCTGCAGGATCAGCAAACACACACTGCTTTATCCGATGAGCTGAAGTCCTTGAAGCAGCAGCTGGTCGAGACGGAGGAAGTTGCGGTGAAGGCTTTAGCCGCCAATGAAGAGTCCATCAGAGCCGAGTTGCAGGATGAGCTTAGGCAAGCTTATGATGAGAAGCTGTCTAAGTTTAGTCAGCAGATCCTTAGCCATGGGCTTGATGTATGATTTTATTTGCTGAAAACTTTGATATTTGATTCTCTTAGTGAAACTGGTTTTTATCTTTATCTTTATTATGATTCCTCATTCCGTTTGATATGATTGACCATAATACTCATAGGATTTTTGGCAAACCCTCAGCCTTCAACGGGTTTGATTAGCCTTTACCGACTACCGTTTGAGTCGGGCTAGCATGCGGATTGTCTAAATCCGTTCCGCATGTAACGTTGTGCTAAGGGAGTAAACTCCCTTAGACTTCATGCTATGATGTCGAATACATAGACTTCGCCATTGTTACGGGAATAGGCTACCCGGCGACACGTGTTAGGTGTTGACTTTAGGATTTTTGGCTAACCCCCAGCCTTCAACGGGTTTGATTAGCCTTTACCGACTACCGTTTGAGTCGGGCTAGCATGCGGATTGTCTAAATTCGTTCCGCATGTAACGTTGTTCTAAAGGAATGAAATCCCTTAGACTTGATGCTACGACTTCGAATACGTAGACTTCGCCATTGTTACGGGAATAAGCTACCCGGGAACACGTGTTAGGTGTTGACTTTATCCCTACTTAGGCTTCGGGATAAAACACCCCAGACTGGTATTCTGGTGTCTTTTTCTATGGCGAAAGACTAAACCAGCGACACGTGTTAGATGTCGACATATCCTTTCTTAGGATTCAGGATGAAATTCCCAACGCGTGTAAGGCCTGGATTTTGGTGTTATAAATAACAACCTGCCACAATGTTGAATATGTGGGCGGGTGTTCTTTTTAGCGGTTAAGAACTAACCGGCAGCGCAGGTTATGCGCAGACTTATCCTTACTTAGGTTTCAGGATAGAATACCCCAGAATCGAACTCTGGTGTCTTTTTGTACGGAAAAAGACTAAACCGGCAGCGCGTGTTAGGCGCAGACTTATCCCTGCTTAGGATTCGGTTTAAAGTTCCTAGGATGAATCCTAGATTGATAAATTTTGGAAAAGATCAGTGCGGGAAAGGAAGAATTTTATATTCTATTTCCCGGTCTTCTTTTAGGGTGAAGGCGAACCCGGAAAACAAGGAAGGAAGAATTTTATATTCTATTCCCTGATTCTGGAAAGGAAGAATTTTATATTCTATTTCCAGCACAAAAGAAACTAGAAGTGGGATCTCCACTCCGAGAATCTGGAAAATTTAGATAAACTTGCCTTTTATAGGATTGGTTATCTAAACTGAAAAAAGAGTTCTGCGTTTATCGAAGTGAAGTTTCAACTTTGGCTATAACCGTGAGAAGATTTAACCAAAGAGAAGAGAAAGGAGTTCTTTCGTTTATCGAAAAGAGACTCTGATCTGAAAGGGGACCTTCTTGTCTATGGAAAGAGTCAAGAGGGCCAGATGAACATTTTTTTGTGGACCCACTGCCAATTGAAACTGATCAGTGAGGGATTTTGGTGGAGAAAATAATTTTGGGTTATCCTTTAGAACATTAAGCTGATCAGTGAGGGATTTTGGTGGAGAAAATAATTTTGGGTTATCCTTTAGAACATTAAGTGTAATATTATTCAAGGAACTTCCCGGTAAATAGGTTATCCTGAACATACTAGGGATAGTATTTTTTCAGGAACTTCCCATTTATTGGCATTAATTGCCTGGCGCCCTCTTGAGTAATCAGGCGATATGCGCCGTTTGAATAGACTGTGTCTATTACGAACGGTCCTTCCCATTTGGGTTCGAATTTATCTTTCTTCTTGGAAGTGAGGATTATTGGTCGGCGAGCAGCGAGGACCAGATCTCCTTCCTTGAAGCTTCTCTGTCGGACTCTTTTGTTAAAAGCCCTAGACATCCTGGCCTGATAAAACTCAATTTGCTGTTGAGCTTCCAAGCGCTTTTCATCCAGCCTCTCAAGCTCTTCGAGACGCTTCTGATGCTGTTCTTCTGTCGTCATCTCTGTTGCGAGGGCGATCCGAAGGGATGGAATCTGAATTTCCAGCGGTAGAACGTCTTCACATCCGTATACCAGCGAATACGGGGTGGCACCTGTGGGCGTGCGTATGGTGGTGCGATAAGCCCAGAGTGCTTCACCGAGTTTATCGTCCCAGTCTCATTTATTGGTGTTCACGAGCTTGGACAAGATCTTAATGATCGTCTTGTTAAACGCCTCCGCTAATCCATTCGCGGCGGGATAATAAGGTGTTGATGAAACATCTTCAATTTTGAACTTGTCGCAGCGAGTTTATCGTCCCAGTCTCGTTTATTGGTCTTCACGAGCTTTGACAGGATCTTAATGATCGTTTTGTTAAACGCTTCAGCTAATCCATTCGCAGCGGGATAATAAGCTGTCGACGAAACATCTTCAATTTTGAACTTGTCACAGAACCTGACGAAGGCGTTGCTTATGAACTGCAGACTGTTGTCATGAATGATCCGTCTTGGCACGCCGTGTCTGTATATGACATGATGCTTGATAAAATTAATGACGTTGTTCGTCTTCACTTCTTTAAGCGGAATCGCTTCAGCCCACTTTGAGAAATAGTCCGTGATTGCGAGGATGAATCGATCGCCTTTGACTGAAGGGGGAAAAATAGGACCAACAATGTCCATACCCCATGTCTCGAACGGCCAAGACGTAATTGACACATGCAACTGCTCTGGTGGTTGATGCATATAATTTGCATGTATTTGACATGCATGACACTCTCTGGCATATTCAATTGCGTCACGAACCATCGTTGGCCAGAAATACCCCATTCTTCTGATGCGATCATACAGTTTGGGACCAGGCTGATGCGCACCACATTCTCCTTCGTGTGCTTCCTTAAGAACTTCTTCTGCTTCTTTGTTCGAAAGGCATCGGAGTAACAAACCATCGTACCCTCTACGGTATAACGTATGGGTCTCGGTATTATAGAAGAATCTTGGTGCTCTTCGGCGGATTGATTCTCTTTCTTTTACATCCTCTGGCAAAATACCGTATTGGACGTAGTCGATGATAGGAAAGCGCCAATCTCGGGACTCAGACCCAATTTGAGTTGAATTCACCTCTTTGGCGCTCATATTTCTATCATCTTCCTCTTCAATATCCCTATCGTATATGGGTACGCAGAGTTGATGCATCCTCACCGTGACCAAGAGTTCAGTTTCGGGAGGCTGTGCAAGTGATACCGCTAACACTGCCAGTGCATCCGCATAAGCGTTCTGGAGGCGGGGGATGTATTCGAAAAAGAATTCTTCAAAAGATTCTGCCATTCTGATGGCTTCCTGGTGGTATGGGATCAGGTTAGGATTCCTGACTTCATACTCTCCGCGAACTTGGTTGACTATCAATTGAGAATCCCCAAAAGCTTCGAGATATTCGACCCCCAGCTCCTTGGCGAAACTGAGTCCAATGAGAAGTGCGTTGTACTCTGCTACGTTATTGGAGCACGGACTAGTCAATGAATAAGCCTGAGGTATCACATGTTTTCCCGGGGAGATTAAGACAACTCCAACCCCAGAGGAAACAGTAGAACCTCCCGGGGTTATTACCTTATTAACTGCCCTTGAAGCACCATCGAAGTATAATTGCCATACTTGTTGGTGCGACGTGGTGTTAACCTCATGGGTTTCATCCGGCAAGTCATCATATACTTCTGCCGTATCTGTGGTCGGGTTTGCCGCCAGAAGATCACAAATCGCTTGTCCTTTAATCGACTTCTGCTGCTTGAAGTGCAAATCATACTGGGAAAAGAGAAGGGCCCACTTCGCTAACCGCCAATTCATAGAGGCCGGTTGCGTCATAAATACCCGTACTGGATTTACGTTGGAAATGACGTAAATCGTCTGTCCTACCAAGTAATGCCGCATCTTTTGCATTGCGAATACTAATGCGAGGCATTCTTTCTCAATCATCGGATATCGAGATTCCGCACCTACCAAGGTCCGACTTAGGTAATAAACTGCCTGTTCGTGACTGCTATCATCGTCTTGTGCTAGTAAGGCACTTATCGAATGGTTCATCGCTTTGAGATAAATCAGGAACGGTTTACCAGATTTCGGTGCAACGAGAACAGGGGGGTTCGCTAGATATGTCTTGATATCTTCGAATGCTTTTTAGCAGGCGTCGACCCAGATGAATGACACCCCTTTCTTGTTTAGCTTAGAGAATGGTTGGCACTTCCCAGAAAGGTTTGAGATGAACCGCCGGATGTAAGCTAGCCGCCCTTGAAATCCTCTGAGCTCTCTTAGATTTCTAGGAGGTTGCAGTTCATGTATTGCCTTCACCTTATCGGGATCGATATGTATACCTTTAGTGGTGACGACGAATCCAAGGAATTTTCCGCTAGACATTCCAAGGAAGGATTTAGTAGGGTTCATCTTCAATTGATGACTCCGCATGAGATCGAACATCGTCTTCAAGTCCTTGATGTGATCTTCTTTGTTGCGACTTTTCACAACCAAATCATCAACTGCATCTTGATTTGGTTATACCCTGAGAAACCATCCATAAAAGACATTCTCTCAAATCCGCATGTATTGTCGATAATGACATCTGTGATTGGGAGAGGAAAGTCGTCTTTTGGGCATGCCGTGTTCAGGTCCCTGAAGTCGATACAGATCCTGATTTTACTGTTCTTCTTCATGACTGGAACGATATTGGCTAACCAATCTGGATGTTGCTCCTCTCGGATAAATCCTGATTCGATCAGTTTCTTAACCTCTGCCTCAATAGCTTCCATGATCTGCGGACGAAACCGTCTTTGCTGTTGCTTGACAGGTTTGGCATCCGGCTTGATGTCAAGGCGATGCATTGCTACGTTGGGGTCGAGCCCTGGCATGTCTTCATAGTTCCACGCGAAGACATCGATATATTCCCTGATGAGAGCAATTAATTCTTCCTTCTCATCTGGGGGAAGACTGTCACTGACAAATATAGGCTTTGGGTTGGCCTCATCACCCATGTTGACTTGGACTATTTTATCTTTAGTAGGGGGTTCTCTCTGCTCGAACCTATCACCATACTGCATGTTCAGATGATGAACCCACGGGTCTTCCCATGTTGGCATCTGATCGTCGTCTTCCATTGTGGATGGATCAGCTGTAGCCATGTTTGCCATTAGGGCTTTGAATGCCTCCCCTAAACTTGTGTCAGAATCCTCAGCTGAAGAATCAGAAGAGTATCTTTTCTTAGTTTTGTTAGCAATTTGATCGATAATTTGCCAACCACATTCATCATCGTATGAGGAAACATAGCCTAAGCCTCGCCCGTATTTATAATAATCCTCTGGTCTCCCTTTTGGTACATATACCGCTTTGGCTGGAGTACGAGGACCTCGATCGAAGTATAAACCTTCTCCGAGTGTGAAATCGTACCCCTGCTTTTCCATGAGCTTGCGCGCTTCCGGACTATATTTAGACAAATGCTGACCAGGTTTGTCATCATCTTCATCCTCACTTAGGAAATGATCTGGTAACGGAGAGCTTTTTCCTTTACCATAAATCACTTCTTTGGAGGCGTTCCTTTGTTACATAGGACGATCGGATTGGCATATACAACTCAGGATTATCATACAGCTCTTTTATCACGTCATCAAGAGACAAGGAGTACTCTAAATCATCCTTTATTTCAATATCGGCAAGTTGCCAGTTACAGCCTCCATCTGACGATTGTTCATCGTCAAGATTGATTACAAATGGTACAATGTCATTTAAAACAAAACCACCATCGTAATCGAATCCGGCTTCAGAATCAGATTCTTCTCCGCTGTCTGTGCCCTGGGCCGATGGTTCAGTATCGGATTCGTTACCATAAAGGAGAGAATCGGTGAAATAATTCTCATACCCCTTGAATGGTTGCTTATCCGCGACCACCGTCCTAACCTCATTGTCAGTGTCGACATACTTCAAACACTGATGGAGAGTAGAGGGAATTATAACATTACTATGGATCCAAGGTCGACCCAATAGTAAGTTGTACGAAGTCTCGGCATCGATCACATAGCACGTGACTTCTGTCTTCAAATCCCCCATTTGACACTTTACCCAGATCTTACCCAAGGGTCTTGACCCACTAGTGTTGAATCCATAAATAACAGTGCCTGTGGACGCCAACTTGCTTACCGGGATGCCGAGAAAATGCATCAAGCGAAGCGGCATAATACTCACAGCAGAACCCGGATCCACTCCAATGTACCCGATGAAATATAGCGGTCGATCGTGGTTCGAATTCTTCGTCTGCATATCCTCTTTGGTGAAAGTAATGCAGGGAAGGTTCTTTGTCGCTATATTGCATTGTTGACTCAGCGGTTCTGGATTTTCAGGTACCGGTTTGACTTGAGTCAGAAACACCTCTGAATTGGCCAAAGCTTCTTGCAAGGCCTCCCTGGTTTCCTTGGACAACCGCAGCAACTCATACAGCGTTATCCGTGCTGGAATGTTGGCTAGTTGAGCCATTATATCGAAGACTTGCGGAGTCTTCGAGCTTTCCGGTTTGTCTCTTCCAATCGGGCGACTGAAACGAGACTGCTTCGGATTCTGAACCTCCTGGGGATTCTTCTCCTTCGGTTTATTCACTGGCTGTTGTCGAGCCTCTGCGCCCGGTGTAGGACTCGTAATCACCCCCATCTCCATGAGAGTTTTGGCTGGTCCCCGTTTATAAAGATGAATTTCTCGTTTATCGAGAGTGAATTGCGGTTTTGGTCCTAACTGTAGGAAGGTTTGACCAAGCAGGAGTTTGAGATGACCCTAACTGTAGGAAGGTTTGATCACTCGATTTGAAAGTGGACCTCTCGTTCATTGGAGGAATCGAGAGGGGATTTTGGTTTTGGTCCTAACTGTAGAAAGGTTTGACCGAATGGAAGGTTTAAGACGATCCTAACTGTAGGAAGGTTTGATCGCTTGATTTGTGGACCTCTCGTTCATTGGGAGAATCGAGAGGGGATTTTGACTGTGGTCCTAACTGTAAGAAGGTTTGACCAATGGCGGGTTTTATGTCCAGACTCTAACAAAGAGAGTGTTGAGTACACAGACACGGTGGGAATTTGAATGGGAGTTCTTATTTATTACATTGCTGTGGTTTTGGGAACTTCCCGTTACATAAATCGTCCACCCCCAGTTTCCTCTGCGGAACTGGTTCGGACATTATTATCAGTTAACTAACCGGGTTATCCTTAAGAATATTAGCTTAATATTCTCCAGGAACTTCCCGTCAAAAGTGGGGAAACAGTTTAGACTCATATACCTATTGGAGTATCAGGGAGTAGTTTAACCTCTTATACCGGTCGGAGGATTGAGAAACAGTTTATACTCGTATACTCTTTGGAGTTTTGCCGTTCTCAATTGGCTTACCTTAGCGTTATGACGCCGGCTTCAACCAAGGTCTGAATGCTATTCTTGAGAGCAAAGCAATCCTTGGTGGGATGAACGACCCTCCTGTGGTATGCACAGTACTTTGGGTCCGTAGTGTTGTCAGCTTCCTCCTGATTTGTGATAGGTGGTAGCTTGATCTTGTTACCTTCAAGGAGGGATTCGAAGATGGCTGGAACGTCTTCGTCCTTGAAGGAATACTCTCTTTGGAGTCTCGGACCCGAAGTCTTTTGCTGCCTTCGGGATTGCTGTTGTGACGCTTGATTAGCACCACCAGTAGCTGCAGGTGTTTTGCCCTTACCACGAGAGGCGAAATTTGAGTCCAGCGGATTAACCGTCGGTTGGTTCCTCTCGGCCTTCTTCCTTCGGAGGAAACGTTCGGCTTGTTCACCGCGCACCTTCAAGTCTTTCCAAGTGTCAGACGGTGCTGTTCCCATTGCTTCCAACACGTCCAACGCAAGGTTGTTGTGGCAAGTTTGGAGGATGAATTCCTCTGTGATCGGGTCCCGGCAATTCATCGCCTTGTTCCGGAATCTTTTGACGAAGGTATCGACTAACTCTCCGTCCTTCTGCTTCTCATCGAGCAACGATCCGATAGATATCTCGGTGTCGTCGTCGAAGAAGTTGGCCAGGAACTTGGTCTCCATGTCATCCCAGCTGTTTACGCTGCCTGGCTTGAGGCGGCGATACCAATCGAAGGCGGCTCCGCGAAGAGTGCCGACGAATGACCGCACCATCAGAGGCTCATTACCAGAGATCACCCCCAAGTGCGATTTGAAGTAAATCAAATGCTGGGTGGGTGAACCCATCCCATTAAACGGCGTGAAGTTAATTAGATTAAATTTCGCCGGATATGGGATCGATTCCCATTCTCTTGGGTATGGGCAAGGAATGCCTGTTTTCTTCGTCTCTTGAGCGGAAATCAATGTATTGATTTTGCTCTCGAGGTTCTTGATCTTCAAATTTTCACCGGTGTTTTCGCCAGCATTCTCATTACCACCCCCTGCATTGACGGGAGGATCATTGGTGTTACGAGCATTTGTATCCTCATCTTCCACATTAATCGGGTTACGATGATTCTGCTCGCCTTGTTGGTTCCAATGCTTGGATTTGTTGGTCATGCATTTCTCTCATGTTCTGCATGGCCATCTGCATCTCGAACCTGAAGGTTTCCTATTGCTTAGCTAAGGCGTCTTCAAGCATCTTGGCAATTTGTTCCGCACTTATCATAAGTGCCTCGCGGGGTTGTCCCTCGCTGGATACCGTATTATCTGATGCGACTGCGGAACCGGCATCAGATTCTTCATCTTCTGAAGGGCGTCTTGTCCGAACTCTACCATAGATTGCTCGCTCGATGATTCCGGACTGCAGACGGGTTCTAGGCCGGGAGGCTCTCAGAATTGACTCGAAATCATCCCGTGCCGATGTCCCCTTGCTGGTCATGTTGGTGGTGACCCTCGGAAATTCTCCGTCTTCAATCATTCTTCTTCTTCGTTGAAAACGTCTAGGCCTAGGTTTTGGTGTCTCCGGACTGAGTCTTTCAAAAACTGAAACTCTTTTGGGGACCGCCTTGATTCAGTTGCATTCAGACAATACCGCCCGAATGAGTTTGGAACAGGGGCATTGAATTTCCTGTTCTCGGGGACTCCTCTTCCTGATTCTATTCGTACCCCCAGCACGATAGTACAACTCGTCATTTTGACAGTCGGAGTAACCTATCGTGTGCGGGCACGACTTCTCAGGTATAACACTATCACTATCAGATGATAATGTTTCCATCTGAAGTTGGATCGCCTTCTTTGGGCTTTCAAAAGTTACACGCCTCGAAACGTGCCTTTATGGGCGCGAGTCTTCCGCGTGCTCTTGGACTTCGATGCGCAAATTGGTGCGCGTAGTTACCTTGAGCTCTTTGTCATACTGGAGGTGACGGCGACCCCCAATGTGTTGAGTCGTTCTGGGCTTCTTCATTGGGCCCAAACGCTCGTGAACTGGAACTTTGCCTCTCTCGTCGGGAACTGGACCAAGGCGCTCCAAAACTGGCTTCCTCCTTCGGGATGATTCTGCATGATCTCCCGGAGTAGCCATAGGAATTAACGGCGACTTTGGTTGATTCGCTGGAGTTTGACCTTGCTTAGAAGGCTGCGATGGTTTCTTTTTAGCCTGAGTCACCACTTCAGACTTCGGCTTCCAGACTTGGAGGGTTGGTGGTGGCTTCTTCGTCACCTCCTTTTGCAGTCTTCTACGGGCTTCCTGGACTTTAGCCCGTGCCTGTGCTGACATCGCGCGGCGCTTGCAGATACGCTCCTCAAGCGTCGAACGGTTCCGTTTGACGCGGACCCATTCGTTCTTTGGCGGCTTGGAGGAGTCGCCGTTCATTGGTGGTTGAGGCTGTTTGCCTCTTCTGTTCTTCAACTCCGCGTGGTAGCGGAATCCGTCCGTAGACTCCATCACTCTCTTTGAGAGAGTCACAACGCCCTGAACAGTGGAGGCGTTGGCGGGAGTTGGGTTGACCTGGTTGGTGGTCGGCTGAACTTCACCCGACGCGACTTTGGCGTCAGTTGGGGTGAGAGCTTCGTTGGTTTTCCGAGCTTCTTCGAACCAACAGACTTTTCTCCTGGAGGAGAACTTCTTGGACTTGCGGGGGGAGGTTGATCCGGACGAGGACACGTACTCCTCGAACTTGGC
>NC_033801.1:65224318-65226456 GCF_001876935.1 Asparagus officinalis | reverse complement strand
AATCATCCCGTGCCGATGTCCCCTTGCTGGTCATATTGGTGGTGACTCTCGGAAGTTCTCCGTCTTCAAACACCCTTCTTCTTCGTTGGAAACGCCTACACCTTGGTTTTGGCGTCTCCGCACTGAGTCTTTCGAAAACTGAAACTCTTTCGGGGACTGCCTTAATGCAGCTGCATTCAGACAATACCGCCCGAATGAGTTTGGAACAGGGGCATTGAGTTTCCTGTTCTCGGGGACTCCTCTTCCTGGTTCTATTCGTACCCCCAGCACGATAGTACAACTCGTCATTTTGACAGTCGGAGTAACCTATCGTGTGCGGGCCTTCTCAGGTACAACACAATCATTATCAGATGATAATGTTTCCATCTGAGGTTGACTTGCCTTCTTTGGGCTTTCAAAGGTTACCCGCCTCAAAACATGCCTTTTTGGGCGTGAATTTTCGGCGTGCTCTTGGACTTCAATGCGCAAATTGGTGCGCGCATCTGCCTTGAGCTCTTTGTCATGCTGGAGGTGATGGCGACCCCCAGTATGTTGAGTCGTTCTGGGCTTCTTCATCGGGCCCAAACGCTCGTGAATTGGAGCTTTGCCTCTCACGTCAGGAACTGGACCGAGGCGCTCCAAAATTGATTTCTTCTTGCGGGATGACTCTGCATGATCTCCCGGAGAAGTTATTGGGATTAACGGCGACTTTGGTTGATTCGCCGGAGTTTGACCTTGCTTAGAAGGTTGCACTGGTTGCTTTTTGGCCTGAGTCGCCACTTCAGACTTAGGCTTCCAGACTTGGCGCGTTGGTGGTGGCTTCTTCTCCACCTCCTTTTGCAGTCTTCTACGGGCTTCCTGAGCTTGAGCCCGTGCCTGCGCTGACATCGCGCGGCGCTTGTGAATGCGCTCCTCGAGCGTCGAACGGTTCCGTTTGACGCGGACCCATTCGTTCTTTGGCGGCTTGGAAGAGTCGCCGTTCATTGGTGGTTGAGGCTGTTTGCCTCTTCTGTTCTTCAACTCCGCGTGGTAGCGGAATCCGTCCGTAGACTCCATCGCCTTAGCGAATTGCCGCGCAAGGCGTTGACGACGCCTCTGGCGGGCTCTCTTTGAGAGAGTCACAACGCCCTGAACAGTAGAGGCGTTGGCGGGAGTTGGGTTGACCTGATTGGAGGTCGGTGGAACTTCATTTGACGCAACTTCGGCGTCAGTTGGGTTGAGAGCTTCGTGGGCTTCCCGAGCAGCTTCAAACCAACGAGCTTTTCTCCCGGAGGAGAACTTCTTGGACTTGCGGGGGGAGATAGAGCCGGACGAGGACACGTACTCCTCGAACTTGGCTTGGTCGAACTCGTACTCGACCTCCTCCACGACCGGGATTGCAATCCGCGGCTGCGACGCATCGATCTCGTTGGCGAGATCGTCGGCTCCCACTGTGGTCGCCAGATTGTTCGCGTGGAAAACTGTTTTCTTTTTCATTGATATGATTGTCATCTTGGGTTACAAAGATCCGGTCTTTTATAGATCCGGTTACAACTAAATCAAAGAAAATAAAGAAAAATTACAACTCTCCTCTGTGAACAAATCACGAGCTCCTGTTTTGCGGTCGCTCGCTTTGGTGGGTTCTTTGCCTGCGCCGGGGTTAATCCGTGGACCACCGCGCGATCTAGATCCGGTCGGATCTACACGAGTATGCGGGTATTATTCCACGAAGGGAATAATAGCCGGGAGGGATTAATCCACCAAGGGAATAATCGCTCGGATCTCGAGATCTAAGACCAAGCTTAGATCTGGAGTGTAGCCTCGTGTAGATCTCAGATCTGTTCTTTCTTCCTCTCGAGATCCTGCCTTTTCTGACGTGGATGGTCGCCGAGGATCAGATCTGAATGGTGCAAGTCTTCTGGTCTTCAAGCTCCGAGTTCACTCTTCAATCCGGCAGAGTTTCGGCTCTTGAAAGTTCGACCCCCGAAAATGAACATCTCTAGGCCTATTTATAGGCTCTCAGGACAGTGGCTGCAAAAAGGGAATTGTCGGCCACCTCTGGCCACTGTCGGCCACCTCGGGGTGGCCGACACTGTGCCTAGCCACCTTGGGGTGGCTCGGCTCATGGCCGAGCCACCCCAAGGTGGCTCGGCCACCGAGCCACCCCGAGGTGGCTCGGC
>NC_033801.1:65192276-65222427 GCF_001876935.1 Asparagus officinalis | reverse complement strand
TTTTTGGTCTTTTACTCTTTTCTAGCTGTTGTATTGGGGTGTTATATAAACCCCATTACTGTTCTTCTTCTTAAGATTGAAGAAATCCAAGTTTGCTATTTAACAAGTTGTTAATCTCGTTTAAGAGCTGTTTAAGAGTTTAGTTTTCAAGAGAAGTTTTTCTACAACAAGAGCAGGCTTTCAAATTCTATTGAGATCATTATTTCTTCAGCTCTTCTTGTTCATTGAGAAGTTTTCTAAACTCTTTCCTATATAGCTTATTATTTCACTTTCAATTTGATTAGCTATATTCATTAAGTTATTTATTGGTTTTGATTCACTATTATCACACACACTTATTGAGCTTGATATTCTCATATTATATATTGTGGGTTGTAGTGTGGGATTTAGTGAGTGTGAGCTTTATTGTGTTCTCACTTGTTAATTGAGAACAAATCATTGTATTTAACTTTTATTTGTGAGAATCACTTGTAATACACTTGTACACCGAGAGAAGTGTGAGGAGAGAGAGACGGGGTCAAATCCAATAGGAGTGGCGTCGATTGACGAACCTAGGGAGAGGTTGTAATCGAGCACTTGAGGAGGAGGACACGGGCTAGATTCCTACACTTAGTGTGTAAAGTGTGATTGTTGAGTGATTGTGTAGTGTGAGAGTTTTCGGTGAACTTGTAAACCGAGTGTGTAGAAGTTCCGGCTTCCAAACCGGATTGTGATAGTGGATATCTCCTCGAGGTGAGGAGCGGGGACGTAGGTCGTGGGGACCGAACCTCGTAAACATATCGTGTGTTTGTGTTTTGCTTGTCTCATATTTTATTTGTGCATATTCTTATTGTTCTTATTGTTCATATCTATCTCTTGCAAGAACATATTGATCAACATAATTTTAATTGCTATTAATTGGGATTAGATTAGCATAAGACCCTAATCACCCCCCCTCTAGGGTCTAACAATTGGTATCAGAGCTTGGTGCTCTTTGATTTAAGGACTAACCGCCTTGAGTTAAAGATCCAAGTTATTGTTTTAGTGCTAATCTATTTTTGATTATTTGTGCTTCTTGCATTTCATCTCTATGGATATGAATGATTCATCTTGCTTAGGATATGCTATTAATATTGCTCCTCGTTTGGATATTTTTCCTTATGCTCAATGGCGTATTAGATTCAAACTTTTTGTTCAATCTAATCAATTTGATTTGTGGGAAATTATTGAGGATGGCTATGTTGTTCCCATCTTGGAAAAATCCAAATGGTGTGATAATGATAAAAGATTGTTTAACATGAACAAACTTTTGTTAGAATATTTGATTAGTGCCTTTCACTCATCGTTTTCTAACAAATTTGCTAATTTTGATAGTGCTCACGCTTTATGGAAATTTATTGAAGCACATGAAGGGAAATTGGAGGCTATTCAACAAGCATTGGAAAATCTTGCTTTGAGTCCTAAGGAAGCCTCATCCCCATGTACATTACCACTAGGTGATAACCCTAGTGAGGTATGCGATAACGATGATATTATTACTTTTGATGAACTTGCTCTTGAGTTTGAAAAATTACACAATAGCTATATTGATGTAAAAAGTAAGTATGTTAATATAAAATCTATTCATGAAACACTAGCTACTAAGTTTAATTTTATTGCAAATGAAAATATAATTCTTAAAGAATGCAATGAAAATTTAAAAACTGAAAACGCTAGTTTGCTTCATGAAAAACGTGATGCTATGTTAGAAGTAGATAAGTTAAAATCTATGATGAGTAATCTTGTTTATCCTACTTCTAGTAGCAATACATGTATGCACAATGATGAGTTGAATCAAATGAGAAAAAGAATATCTACCTTAGATTCAACACTAAATACTTGTATTGCTAATAATAAAAAGCTTATGGACTTATGTGCAAAGGTTAATGTTAATTCTTCCAAGAAACCTATTCACTATGCACATATGTATGACAAAATTCACAAATGTTCTATTTGCGGTCTTAAAGGCCATTTAGCTCAATTTTGTCATAATGCACCAAAAATTGATAAGCCTACACATGATTGTGCATCCCATCAAGCTTCTTCATCACATACACAAGTACACACACATAGTGTAAATCATAAACATGCTTATGTGTACAATTGTGATTATTGTGGTCGTTTTGGTCATTTGGCCATGTTTTGTTTCGATTTGAAAAGAAATTCTCGTTTGCAAAATAATTTCAAAGGAAAATCTATTTTTGCAAATGAACCACGTGCATTCTATTTCGGTCAACGTAAACCATTCAAACCTATACATTGCACAAATTGCAATCGTATGGGTCACGTTTACAATTTTTGCTTTGATCGTATTGGTGCACAAAACACGCCCAAACAGGTTCATAACCCTAGGGCCTTGGATTTAAATGATAGGGGTCATGTCCCAAGTTCTAGTGGTACCAAAATGATTTGGGTACCAAAAAGAATTATATAGTATTTTTTTTTATTTGTTTTGTTTTTGTTTTGAATAATTTCTTCTTGGCTTTGAATGAAAAATTATATTTCTAATGTTAAAAATAAATTATTTGTATAATTAAAAACACTTATATATACCTTATAAAACTTTCAGTATTTTGCAAAACATATTTCCAAAAGGTCTATATTATAAAAACTCTCAAAACAATTTTCCAAAATCACCTATGCTATACATTTTCTCGCGGTCGACCGACGGTCTTTCTGTAATCTTTCCGGTCGACCGAGTCGGTCGACCGAAATTAAATTCCTGCAGCAGTTATGATTTTGATTTATTGGGTTTGGGTTTTATTGGGTTTCTGTTTCAAACCCGAACTGCTCATCACCACTGATCTAACCATTGGAGATATCCCAACCGTTCCCTCATCATCTCCTTGACCCGACCCTTCTCCTTCTCCTCATTTCGACATTTTTTCCAAATCTGCAAAATCTCTTCACGGTTGCCTGGCTTCATCGACCGAAATCTTCTTTCTCCATCGTTTTCTGACAGTTTTTGCTAGGTAATGATCTCCTTCTCATCCATTTGATCTTATTTCATTGCTCTAGTATTAACTCTTCTTAATCTAGGGTTTTTGTTTTAGGGCATTTTGTTAATTTTCTCTAAATTCGTTTTTTGTTTACAGGATATTGATATATTTCTTTTATCTTGTCTAAACCCTAACTTATCATGCCTCCCAAGCCCCCCAAAAAGAGGTCTAAACCTGAATCTAGTTCCTCCTCCGTAAAAGCTTCACATTATGAGGATTATCTGCTTTTTAAACCTCTTGTTAGGAAATACAGGGAACTGTGTAAACTGAAAATTCTCCCAACTAGGTATATCAAGTATCCTGAACTTTTCATGTATGACACTCAGTCTATTCTTCATAATGTTGGGTTAGATAGATTGCTAGATGAGGCATATAAAGTTCCCTTCTATCCTTTTCTAGTTTATCTATTTTATGCAAATCTGTCCACATCATCCTCTACTGATGGTAGTTTAACTATTTCCTCCTCTGTTAAAAACATTGCAATAACCTTTTCTGCTAACGAACTTGCTGAGATTCTTGAAATCCCAACAAGTGACGTTGAGCTCAAGTCTATTGAGCTTAGTGATCCTGCTGTCAATCATCTGATGTTCAAACCCGGCTTTTCTTATCCTATGAACAACAATTCACTTAATCCAATTGCCAAACTCATTGCCAGAATTGTTGCTCAAAACTTAATTCCTAAGACTGGTAGTTTTGATCACTTCGCTTCTGATAAGATTTATGCTGTTTATGCCATCTTTGCTAAAATCAAAGTTGATTGGGCTACTATCTTTGTCAATAACATGGCATCAAAGCATACCAAGTTTCTACCTTTTGGTTCCTTTCTCACCCTCATCTTTCAACACTTTAATGTTGACCTCACAAATGAACCTAAGATTGAATCTAAGAGAGACTTCTTTGATAAGGTTTCTCTTTCTAGAATGCAGATATCCATTGATTCCACTCCTTCATCATCCTCTCGCTCCCGTTCTAGAGCCTCTACTTCATCCACTTCTGATATTTGTGACCGTCTGGATCGCCTTGAGACTCAGTACTCAGGTATTCAGAAGCAAGTCTCATCTATTCAGAAGGATGTTAGGACTATTCTTTCATATCAGCGTCAGTCTCTCGGGATCCCTTCTAATTCTGAGTCTGATTCTGGTGAGGACTCTGCTGATGGCTCAGGCTCTTCTGATTCTGATGGTGGTGGTAATGATGATGGCAGTGATGATGGTGGTAATGATGATGATGATGGTGGTGGTGATGCCTGACTTGAGTTCTTTTATGTGATGTTTTTTTTTTTTTTGATGTTCTCTTCTGGTTTGTAAAACTTGATAACTCTGTTTTAGTTTGAGTGCAATAACTCTTATTAGTGTGGATTCATGTGAACGTTTATGTATGGGTTGATATCAAATGCTTATGTGGACTCATGTGAACTTATGTTTTTTATGTTGTTTCTAATGCTCATGTGATATTTTGTGGCTTATTGTGTTTAGATTATTTCTTTTATGAATCAATGCATAGTTGAAACAACTTTCATGTTTTGGTGTGTTGCAAACAAGTTGCTTATCATAAGCTCTTAGTACTGTTTAGGGTTCGTATATTTATGCACATCTATGATGCTCAAATGATGATCTGTGATCGTTCATGCTAGTTTATCATTTTATGATCAATGCATGGTTAAGACAATAATCATGTTTTGTTTATAGAAATTGAGTTACTTGTATTATTTATGCACATGTTTGATGAATAGTTGTTGGTTTAGCTCCTGTATATATGTTCAATAGATGTCACTTAGTCTATTTGAAAGGGGGAGCTTTTGACATACAATTCTTAATGTTTATTATCTATGCTTATAAGCAGGGGGGAGCATTGCTCCTATCTTTCATTTTTTTTTTCCTTTTTGATGTTGTCAAAGGGGGAGAAAATACCACATATAGCTTACAATATCAGTTTATACTTTATATTCATGAATAAATTGTTTGCCATCATCAAAAAGGGGGAGATTGTTGACCCTATAGTTTTGATGATGATTTGACAAACAATTTATTACTAATAAGTTTTCTAGTGTTTTGTGTTTATGTTCTCTTTTCAGGTATTCCCACACACGTCAATCAAGCGTTAAAGATTCAAGTTCGTTTGCGTGGATTTTACCTAGGTATATTGTTTAGTTTACTTGCATATATTGTATGATTATATCTAAGCTCAATATATGTACACGTAACACAATTTTTTTTTTTTGATGTTTTCTATCATATAAATGATTTCTCATCAAACGTTGTTACAATAACTTTTCTCTCATGCTTACAGCTCTTTAATATTTTCTTGTATACATAGAATATATGCATAACATATATAAACATATTTTCAAGTTCTATATTGACTTTCACCTTCATATAAAAACAGGTTTTCTAAGCAGTTTTCAAAAATGGGTGGTTTTCACAAACAAAAATTGATTTTCCAAAAATTCTTTTTTAAACATGTTTATTTTATCATTTAGAAACTTTTCCCAGAGTTTCATTACTTTTGGACTTGATTTGATATTTTTTCTGGATTTTCAAACTAACCCCAAAACCTGGAAATTTACATATATCAGTTTTCGGTCGACCGGTACGGTCGACCGACAGGTAGTCTGTTTCTGAGAATTTTTCCAGAGTTTTTCCGGTCGACCGGAATTTCCGTCGGTCGACCGAAATTTCCATTCAGTCGACCGAAATTTACGTCGGTCGACCGCCAGCTTTAAAACCTTGTTTCTCTGGTTTTTTGAACTAATCGGTCGACCGTACCGGTCGACCGACGAGTTGTCAGTATGAGCCTAACGGCTAGTTTTTTCAAATGGACTTTTTGGTCTTTTACTTATTTCTAGCTATTGTATTGGGGTGCTATATATACCCCATTGCTGCTCTTCTTCTCTAGGTACTAAGAAATCCAAGTTTGTTGTTTTAACAAGATATTAATCGCGTTTAAGAGCTATTTAAGAGGTGTTTCATTAATCAGTTTTCAAGAGAAAGTTTTCTACAACAAGAAGAGGCTCTTATATTCCATTGGGACCATTTTCTTCAGCTCCTCTTGTTCATTGAGAAGTTTTTCTAAACTCTTTCCATATAGCTTATTATTTCACTTTCATTTGATTAGCTATATTCATTGAGTTATTTATTGAGTTTGATTCACTATTATCACACACACTTATTGAGCTTGATATTTCCATATTATATATTATGGGTTGTGGGGTGTGATTTAGTGAGTGTAAGCTTCATTGTGTTCTCACTTGTTAATTGAGAACAAATCATTGTATTTAACTTTTATTTGTGAGAATCACTTGTAATACACTTGTACACCGAGAGAAGTGTGAGGAGAGAGAGACGGGGTCAAATCCAATAGGAGTGGCGTCGATTGACGAACCTAGGGAGAGGTTGTAATCGAGCACTTGAGGAGGAGGACACGGGCTAGATTCCTACACTTAGTGTGTAAAGTGTGATTGTTGAGTGATTGTGTAGTGTGAGAGTTTTCGGTGAACTTGTAAACCGAGTGTGTAGAAGTTCCGGCTTCCAAACCGGATTGTGATAGTGGATATCTCCTCGAGGTGAGGAGCGGGGACGTAGGTCGTGGGGACCGAACCTCGTAAACATATCGTGTGTTTGTGTTTTGCTTGTCTCATATTTTATTTGTGCATATTCTTATTGTTCTTATTGTTCATATCTATCTCTTGCAAGAACATATTGTTCTATATAATTTTAATTAGCTTTTAATTAGAATTAGATTAGCATAAGACCCTAATCACCCCCCCCCCCTTTTAGGGTCTAACAGAAACTAGAAGTGGGATCTCCACTCCGAGAATCTGGAAAATTTAGATAAACTTACCTTTTATAGGATTAGTTATCTAATCTGAAAATGAGTTCTTCGTTTATCGAAGTGAAATTTCAACTTAGGTTATGACCATGAGAAGGCTTAACCAAAGGGAAAAAGAAGTGAGTTCTTTCGTTTATCGAAAGGGGACTCTGAATCGAAAGTGGACCTCTTATCCATGGAAAGAGTCAAGAGGGCCAGAAAGACATTTTTTGGTGGACTCACTATCAATTGAAATTGATCAGTGAGGGATTTTGATGGTGAAAAGATTTTGGGTTATCCTCTAGAATATTAAGTGTAATATTCTTCAAGGAACTTCCCGGTAAATGAGTTATCCTGAATGTACTAGGGGTAGTACTTTTTTAGGAACTTCCCATTTATTGGCATTAATTACCTGGCGCCGTCTTGAGTAATCAGGCGATATGCATCGTTTGAGTAGACTGTGTCTATCACAAACGGTCCTTCCCATTTGGGTTCAAATTTACCTTTCTTCTTGGAGGTTAGGATTATCGGTCTACGAGCAGGGAGGACCAGATCTCCTTCTTTGAAGCTTCTTTGTCGGACTCTTTTGTTAAAAGCCCTAGATATTCTGGCTTGATAAAACTCAATTTGTTGTTGGGCTTTCAAGCGCTTTTCATCCAACCTCTCGAGTTCTTCGAGACGTTTTTGATGTTGTTCTTCGGTTGTCATCTCAATTGCGAGAGAGATCCGAAGAGATGGGATTTGGATCTCCAATGGTAGCACAGCTTCACATCCGTATACCAGCGAATATGGGGTAGCTCCCGTAGGTGTGCGTATGGTGGTGCGATAAGCCCAGAGTGCTTCACTGAGTTTATCGTCCCAGTCTCGTTTATTGGTCTTCACGAGCTTTGACATGATCTTAATGATCGTCTTGTTAAACGCCTCAGTTAATCCATTCGTAGCGGGATAGTAAGCTGTTGACGAAATATCTTTAATTTTGAACTTGTCACAAAACCTGACGAAGGCGTTGCTTATGAACTGTGGACCATTGTCATGAATGATCCGTCTTGGCACGCCGTGTCGGTATATGACATGAAGCTTAATGAAATTGATGACATTGTTCGTCTTCACTTCTCTAAGCGGAATTGCTTCAGCCCACTTTGAAAAGTAATCCGTGATTGCGAGAATGAATCGATCGCCTTTGACTGAAGGGGGAAAAATAGGACCGACAATGTCCATACCCCATGTCTCGAACGGCCAAGACGTGGTTGACGTGTGCAACTGCTCTGGTGGTTGATACATATAATTCGCATGTATTTGACAAGCATGACACTCTCGGGCGTATTCGATTGCATCACGAACCATTGTCGGCCAAAAATATCCCATTCTTCTGATGCGATCATACAGTTTGGGACCAGTCTGATGCGCACCACATTCTCCTTCGTGTGCTTCCTTAAGAACTTCTTCTGCTTCTTTGTTCGAAAGGCATCGGAGTAACAAACCATCGTACCCTCTACGGTATAACGTATGGGTCTGGGTATTATAGAAGAATCTTGGTGCTCTTCGGCGGATTGATTCTCTTTCTTTTACATCCTCTGGCAAAATACCATATTGGACGTAGTCAATGATAGGAAAACGCCAATCTCGGGACTCAGACCCAATTTGAGTTGAATTCACCTCATTGGCGTTTATGTTTCTATCATCTTCCTCTTCGATATCCATATCGTATATGGGTATGCAGAGTTGGTGCGTCCTTACTGTGACTAACAGCTCAGTTTTAGGAGGCTGCGCAAGTGATATCGCTAGTGCTGCCAGTGCATCCGCATAAGCGTTCTGGAGACGAGGGATATATTCAATAAAGAATTCTTCAAAAGAATCTGCCATTTTGATGGCCTCCTGGTGGTACGGGATCAGGTCTTGGTTCCTGACTTCATACTCTCCACGGACTTGGTTGACTATCAATTGAGAATCCTTGAGAGTCCCCAAAAGCTTCGAGATATTCGACCCCCAGCTCCTTGGCGAAACTGAGTCCAATGAGAAGCGCGTAGTACTCGGCTACGTTATTGGAACACGGACTAGTCAGTGAATAAGCCCGAGGCATCACATGCTTCCCCGGGGAAATTAAGACAACTCCAACTCCGGCGGAAACTGTAGAACCTCTCGAGGTTATTGCTCTATTAACTGCTCTCGAAGCACCATCGAAGTATAATTGCCATACTTGTTGGTGCGACGTAGTGTTAACCTCGTGGGTTTCATCCGGCAAATCATCATATACTTCTGCCGTATCTTGTCCTTTGATCGACTTCTGTTGTTTGAAGTGCAAATCGTATTGGGACAAGAGAAGGGCCCACTTCGCTAACCGCCAATTCATAGAGGCCGGTTGCGTCATAAATACCCGTACTGGATTTACGTTGGAAATGACGTAAATCGTCTGTCCTACCAAGTAATGCCGCATCTTTTGCATTGCGAATACCAAAGCGAGGCATTCTTTTTCGATCATCGGATATCGAGACTCAGCGCCTATCAAGGTTCGACTTAGGTAATAAACTGCCTGTTCGTGACCGTTATCATCGTCTTGTGCTAGTAAAGCACTTATCGAGTGGTTCATCGCCTTGATGTAAATCAAGAACGGTCTACCTTATTTTGGTGCAACGAGAATAGGAGGATTCGTCAGATATGTTTTGATATCTTCGAATGCTTTTTGACAGGCGTCATCCCAAATAAATGACACCCCTTTCTTGTTTAGTTTAGAGAATGGTTGGCACTTCCCAGAAAGATTTGAGATGAACCGTCGGATGTAAGCTAAACGCCCTTGCAATCCTCTGAGCTCTCTTAGATTTCTAGGGGGTTGCAGTTCATGTATCGCCTTCACCTTATCAGGGTCGATATGTATACCTTTAGTGGTGACGACGAATCCAAGGAATTTTCCGCTGGACATCCCAAGGAAGGATTTAGTGGGGTTCATCTTTAATTGATGGCTCCGCATGAGATCGAACATCGTCTTCAAGTCCTTGATGTGATCTTCTTTGTTACGGCTTTTTACAACCAAATCATCAACGTAACACTCGACTGTTTTCCTGAGATGTTCTTGGAAAATCATAGTCATTGCCCGCTGGTACATGGCGCCTACATTCTTTAGTCCGAAAGGCATTACGGTGTTGCAAAAGACACCGAGGGGCGTTCTGAACGCTGTTTGCTTCTCGTCATCTGGGTGCATCTTGATTTGGTTATATCCTGAAAACCCATCCATGAAAGACATTCTCTCAAATCCACATGTATTGTCGATAATGACATCTGTGATTGGGAGAGGAAAGTCGTCTTTTGGACATGCCGTATTCAGGTCCCTGAAATCAATGCAAATCCTGATTTTACCGTTTTTAGCCAGTCTGGATATTGCTCTTCTCGGATAAATCCTGATTCGATCAACTTTTTAACCTCTGCCTCAATGGCTTCCATAATCTACGGACGAAACCGTCTTTGCTGTTGTTTGACAGGTTTGGCATACGGCTTGATGTCGAGGCGGTGCATTGCCACATTGGGATCGAGCCCGGGCATATCTTCATAGTTCCACGCGAAGACGTCAATATACTCCCTGATGAGAGCAATTAACTCCTCCTTCTCATTTGGGGGAAGGCTGTCACTGATGAATATGGGCTTCGGGTTGGCCTCTTCACCCATGTTAACTTGGACTATTTTATCTTCAGTGGGGGGTTCTCTCTGTTCGAACTTATCACCATACTGCATGTTCAGGTGATGAACCCACGGGTCTTCCCATGTTGGCATTTGATCGTCGTCTTTTACTGTGGACGGATTAGCTGTAGCCATGTTCGCCATTAGAGCTTTGAAAGCTTCCCCCAGACTTGTTTCGGAATCCCATTTTGAGGAATCTGACGAATTTCCATTTTTGTATTGTTTAGATGATTGGTTATTGATTAACTAGCAGCATTCGTCATCTGAAGAAGATTCATTCCCTAACCCTCGTCCGTATTTGTAATAATTATCGGGTTTTCCTTTTGGTACATATGCCGCTTTGGCTGGAGTACGAGGACCTCGATCGAAGTATAGACATTCTCCGAGTGTGAAATCATATCACTGTTTTTCCATGAGCTTACGCGCTTCCGGACTATACTTAGATAAATGCCGACCAGGTTTGTCATCATCCTCATCTTCACTTAAGAAATGATCTGGTAATGGAGAGATTTTTTCTTTACCGTAAATCACTTCTTTTGCGCCTCTTATTTTGTTCGGGATGACCATGGTTGTTCTGAAAGAATGCTGGAGGCGTTCCTTTGTTATATAGGACGATCGAAGCGGCATATACAAATCGGGATTATCGTACAATTCTTTTATCACCTCATCAAGAGACAGGGAGTACTCTAAATCATCATTTATTTCATTATTGGCAAGTTGCCAGTTACAACTGCCCTCTGGAAGTGCATCAAGCGAAGCGGCATAATACTCACAGCAGAACCTGGATCCACTTAGATTCGGTTGACTTTGCTGGAGCCAATGTACCCGATGAAGTATAGCGGTCGATCGTGGTTCGAATTCTTCGTCTGCATATCCTCTTTGGTGAAAGTAATGCAGGGAAGGTTCTTAGTCTCTATATTACAGTGTTGACTCAGCGGTTCTGGCTCTTCAGGCACCGACTTGATTTGAGTTAGAAACACCTCTGAATTGGCCAAAGCTTCTTGCAAGGCCTCCCTGGTTTCCTTGGACAACCGCAGCAACTCATACAGCGTTATCCGTGCTGGAATGTTGGCTTGTTGAGCCATTATATCGAAGATTTGTGAAATTTTCAAGCTTTCCGGTTTGTCTCTTCCAATCGGGCTACTGAAACGAGACTGCTTCGGATTCTGAACCTCCTGGGGATTCTTCTCTTTTGGTTTATTCACTGGCTGTCGTCGAGCCTCTTCGCCCGGTGTAGGACTCGTAATCACCCCCATCTCCGTGAGAGTTTTGGCTGGTCCCCGTTTATTCACCCCCCGCTCACTAGGTGGTGGATAATTGTAGTGATACTCATTTCCGCTTCTAGTGGCGAAGACAGCTTTCCGGTTTGTCTCTTCCAATCGGGCGACTGAAACGAGACTGCTTCGGATTTTGAACCTCCTGGGGATTCTTCTCTTTCGGTTTATTCACCGGCTGTCGTCGAGCCTCTTCGCCCGGTGTAGGACTTGTAATCACCCCCATCTCCGTGAGAGTTTTGGCTGGTCCCCGTTTATTCACCCCCTGCTCACTAGGTGGTGGATAATTGTAGTGATACTCATTTCCGCTTCTAGTGGCGAAGACTTCTTGTTCTTCTTCAGAGAGCGGGAAAGTAGGAGCTTCATCGCCATCCTCCTCGAAGATTGCGGATGTAGCATTGCAAGACTTGCCTTTACCCTTTCTTCTCGAGGAAGTGGCCCACTGTTCGTCTTCAATGAGATCGGGATGAACCCAGAGGATTTCGCCATTTGGGGCTGTGTGTGGCACAAATCCTTTTTGGCGCTGTCCATATGGGTCATCGTTCACTGTCTTCATTCCTACTTTAGTGATGCGCTCTGGTTTGAACCATGTTGTGGGTACCGATCCAAAGCTGATTGAAACCGCATTTGCTCCAACATTCTTGGACGGCTTCGGGGTTATGACGCCTACATCAATTAGCGCCTGGATCTTGTCCTTGAGGTGGTAGCACGACTTGGTAGGGTGATGGACCGCTCTATGGTACGCGCAATACTTCGGATCCGTCACTTTGCTAGCCCCTTCTTGATCTACGATCGCTGGCAACTGGATTTTGTTATTCTCCAACAGGTACTTAAAGATGCCAGGAACTTCGTTATCTTTGAAGGAATACACTTTAGGAAACGTCAGCTCCGAAGATTTCCGCTTCTGAGGCCGTTGTTGCCATTGCCCCCGAGATTGTTGTGGTGCTTGTTGCTGTGGCTGTTGCTGAGGTTGCAATTAGAAAGTTTGATTAGCATCAACTGCATTAGCATGTGTCTTACATTTCCCTCGTGGGACGAAATTCTGTTGCGGAGCATTATTCGCCTATTGGCCTCTTTCCGCCTTCTTCCTTCTGAGGGACCGCTCGACTTGCTCTCCTCGGACCTTCAGATCTTTCCAGGTTTTGGACGGTGCTGTACCTATTGCTTCCAACACGTCCAGTGCGAGGTTGTTGTGGCAAGTCTGGAGAATAAACTCCTCAGTGATCGGGTCCCGGCAGTTCATCGCCTTGTTCCAGAACCTCTTGACGAAGGTGTCAACCAATTCCCCATCCTTTTGTTTCTCGTCAAGCAATGACCCGATGGATATCTCGGTGTCGTCGTCGAAGAAGTTAGCGATGAACTTAGTCTCCATGTCATCCCAGCTGTTCACGCTTCCTGGCTTGAGGTGGCGATACCAGTCGAAGGCGGCTCCACGAAGAGTGCCAACGAAGGACCGTACCATCAGAGGCTCATTACCAGAGATAACCCCCAGGTACGATTTGAAGTAAATCAAATGCTGAGTATGTGAACCCATCCCATTAAACGGCGTGAAGTTAATTAGATTGAACTTCACTGGATATGGGATCGATTCCCATTCTCTTGGGTATGGACAAGGAATGCATGTTTTCTTCGTCTCTTGAGCGGAAATCAATGTATTGATTTTGCTCTCGAGATTTTTAATCTTCAAGTTTTCACCTGTGTTTTCGCTAGCATTCTCGTTACCACCCCTGCATTGACGGGAGGATTATTGGTATTATGAGTCTCATTCGCATTTGTATCCTCATCTTCCAGATTAACCGGGTTACGACGACTTGGCTCGCCTTGCTGGTTCGTCAATGCTTGGATTTGTTGGTCATGCATTTCTCTCATGTTCTGCATGGCCATCTGCATTTCGAACCTGAAGGTCTCCTGTTGTTTAGCCATGGCCTCTTCAAGCATCTTGGCCACTTGTTCCGCACTTATCATAAGTGCCTCGCGGGGTTGTCCCTCGCTGGATACCGTATTATCTGATGCGACCGCGGAGCCGGCATCAGATTCTTCATCTTCTTAAGGGAGTCTTGTCCGAACTCTACCATAAGTTGCTCGCTTGATGGTTCCGGACTGCAGACGGGTTATGGGCCGGGATGCTTTCAGAATCGACTCGAGATTATCCCGTGCCGATGTCCCCTTGCTGGTCATATTGGTGGTGACCCTCGGGAATTCTCCATCTCCAACCACCGGTCTTCTTCGTCGGAAACTCCTCAGTCTTGGATTTGGCGATTCAGTACTAAGTCTTTCGAAAACCGAAACTCTTTCAGGAACTGTATTGGTGCAGTTGCACTCCAACAATACTGCCCGAATGAGTTTGGAACAGGGGCATTGAGTTTTTAGTCCTCGGGGACTCCTCTTCCTGGTTTTACTCGTACCCCCAACACGATAGTACAATTCGTCTGCTTGACCTATCGTGTGTTAGCATGACTTCTCAGGTATAACATTATCGTCATCAGATGATATTGTTTCCTTCTGAGGGTGAACTACCTTCTTTGGGCCATCAAGAGTCACGCGCCTCGAAACATGCCTTTTTAGGCGTGAATTCTCAGCGGGCTCCCGGACTTCGATGTGCAAATTAGCATGCGCAGCTACCGTGAACTCCTTGTCATGTTGAAGGCGGCGGTGACCCCCAGCATGTTGAGTCGTTCGGGGCTTCTTCATCGGACACAAACGTTCTTGGACTGGAGCTTTGCCTCTCTCGTCGGGATTTGGACCGAGGCGCTCCAAGACTGACTTTCTTGGACTGGAGCTTTGCCTCTCTCGTCGGGATTTGGACCGAGGCGCTCCAAGACTGACTTTCTCCTTTAGGATGATTCCGCGGGATCTCCCGGAGAAGCTATTGGAATTACCGGTGACTTTGGTCGGCTCGCCGGAGGTTGAACCTGTTTCGAAGGCTGCACTGATTGTGCCTTAGTCTGAATCGCCGCTTCAGACTTCGGCCTCCAGACTTGGCGGGTTGGTGGCGGCTTCTTGGCCACTTCCTTCTGTAGCCTTCTACGGGCTTCCTGGATTTGAGCCCGTGCTTGCGCTGATAGTGCGCGGCGCTTGCGAATGCGCTCATCAAGTGTCAAACGGTTCCGTTTGACACGGACCCATTCGTTTGTTGGCGGCTTGGAGGAGTCGCCATTCATCGGTTGTTGAGGCTGTTTGCCTCTCCTGTTCTTCAGATCCGCGTGATAGCGGACTCCGTCGGTGGACTCCATCGCCTTTGCGAGTTGCCACGCTAGGCGTTGACGTCGCCTCTGGCAGGCTCTCTTCGAGAGAGTCACAAAAAACGGGCCCTTAACTATGGAGCATTTGGCGGAGTAGAGTTGACCCTGGTTTGGTAGGTTCGGCGGAACTTCCCCGACGCAAGTCTTTGGGTCAGCTAGGGGTGAGAGCTTTCGTTTGGCGTTCTGAACTTCTCAAAACCAACGAACTTTTCTCCTGGAGGAGAACTTCTTGGACTTGCGAGGGAAGTGGATCCGGACGAGGATGACAGATATCCTCAAACTTTTGCTGGTCGAATCATACTCAGCCTCCTCCTGATCGGGATTGAGATCGCGCGCTGCGACGCAACAATCTCGGCAGCGAGATCGGTGGCTCCCACTGTGGTCGTCAGATTGTTCGCGGTAAAAATCGTAGCTTTCTTCATTGAATTCATTGTTTTTTCAAGTAAATCGTTTATCGGTTACAAAAAGATCCGGTCTTTTTATAAGATCCGGTTACAACAAAATCAAAAAAAAAGAAAAAAAATACAACTTTTCTCTTTTGTCGATACGAATCGCGAGCTCCTGTTTTGCGGTCACGTCTGTGTGGTTCTTTGCCTGCGCCGGGGTTTATCCGTGGACCAACACGCCGATCTAGATTCTGGTCGGATCTACGCAGTATGACGGGTGTTATTTCGGCAATAGGAAATAACAGCCGAGGGGATTATTTCACCAAGGAAATAATAGCCCGTAGTTATCGAAATCGACCAAGCGAAATCGAGACTCTTCTCGGGATCAAAAACCAAGTTTTGATCCGGAGGGAAACTGCGTAGATCTCAGATCTGATCTCTCTCGAACTCCTGCCTTATTTGGCGTGGATGATCGCCAACAACCAAATCTGATATCTCCAAGTCCTCAAAGTTCCAAAGCTTCAATCTTTTTAAGTTTTGAGCCTTCAATCCAGCAGAGCTTCGCCTCCAAACATTCCATAGTTGGATGACTTGTTGACTCACCGATCCGTTAGCTTGATTCCGCACGCGAGTGGATGTATTCCGTTGTTTGCATGTGGTTCGTTAGCCTCGCATCCTTGTTAATCTTCTTCGTCACATCTCACTTATCTTCGATGTCGCGGTCTAACGATTACGCTTAGATACATCGCCCGAAGGTTCGTTGATTTGTTGAATCACCGTACCGAGATGTGTTCAGGGACCTATAGACAGTTTTATATGCCTACACAATTGACACAAATTACAATAAAAAGAATGTAATAAAACAAAAATATTTAAATTTCATGATGTTCTTTTCTATGTACCATTGGTGCGTCGATCATGTACTCTGTTGACGAACCATATTTAAATTTCATGATGTTCTTTTCTATGTACCATTGGTGCGTCGATCATGTACTCTGTTGACGAACCAATTCAAACAACGAGTCGTTTACTATTGATGAGAGTTTAGTAGCATGGAAAATAGCTTAGTCTTCTCTTGGCACTTCTACTCAATGAAATCTCTCTATGCATGTGTCTAGATCAGAAGATCTCCTTTAATTCTTTTGATGATTATTATGATGCCAAAAATAAAAGATCTTCCCTTCTTTTATAGGCAAAAGAGAGAGTTAATGGCCCCCGTAATTGTGGATTAAATTTCTATTAAAATACTAGATAGTGGGGGCATTTATCCATTAAAAATAACCATCAAATAGCTATTAGACATGGTTCGCTGGCTTGGCAAAGATTGCTGAAGACACATGGATGAAGTTTGCTACTAAAGATGTTGGCGAAGTTCGTTGCTGAAGGCGTTGGTGAAGTTCACTGTTGATAAGTGTGAGGACCACTGAAGATGCATGGGTGTGATTTGCTGAAAGTATGGATGACTTGGTCCAATTGGATTGTTATGAGCGAAGTTTGTTGGGTGGCAAACCTTGCTTATGAGTTTGAATTCAACACAGAATTTGAATTATGATTCGACCGACAAATGACGCATTTAGACTCAGTCTGTAGCATGTTTTGGGAGTTGACTTTATCTTAACTTGGTCGAGCCAAGTCGAGATAGACTGTTTAACAAGGTTCGCTTGCTCAGTTGGATGACCTTTGCTACAGTTTGTTGCGGGCTCGATTTTAGGCCCCCTTCGAAGTGCTTAGCCTATGGGCATTCACTTCTTAGATGCAAGCTAAATATTGGCTTAGATGAAAATACATTTTATCCATCTACATGACCCTCTAAAAGTCTTCAAGATCCTGCATTTGACTTATAGGTAGGTCTAAAACAGATTAGGTAATAGGTAGAGGTGTACTGTTAAACACAGCTCGAGTTTATCTTGGCTAGGTTGAAAATTGTATTCACTTGCCTACTTGATTGCTAGAGGCTTACTGTTAAATATTGCTTTCTTGAAACCCTAATAACGCTTGTACTCATCCAATTCTATGTTTGGAACGAAGTTCATCCTTTTTTCATTGTTGAGGTAAACTTGGAAAAACTACAAAGTTCGACTGATTTTAGGTATGAAGGAAGTTTGCTCAACTCTGAGCTGAGTTGGAAAGGTCATTAGTTAGCGAGACTCGGCTTATTTTGAGTCATGTTTGGGAAAGTTCATTGATTAGCAATGCTCGCTAACTGGCGATGTTTGTTGAGAATCGCTTCTGGATTTTCACCATGATATATAACTAAGATCTCTTAATTAAAGATTTCATGAGATCAGCTGTGGATTTTACTGAGTTCTATGCTAAGATTTAGCCTCCTTGTCCGGTCCAATCAAATCTCAAAAGATGTGATTTTAGAATTGAAGAGATTGACTTTTAATCTTTTTCATTAAGGCATTTGCAGAAATCGTTATTTTGTAATCTCCACCTTAGCTCCTTGAAATATGAGAGTCTTCAGATTGTAACACTCACTGTTAATTGTGTAGACTGTTGAATCAAGGTTTTCCATCGGTTGTTGTGAAAGTCATCGAATTGTAACGTTTCTCAATCTATGTGAAAATCTTTTAATTATAGCCTTCATTTGTTGATGTGAACGTCATTTGTTTATAACTTTCATTGTTGAATTGATCCTATGAAAATCATTAAATTGTAACTTCTATTATTGGTGTTTAATAGGATCGGCTATCTACAGTAATTTTTAGACAGCCTATAGTGGCGTGTTTGGCTTCTTCTAGTGTAGATGCTTCCAGTGTGCTGGCCATAATAGCGCCAGCAACTCTTATAGGGCAGCAAACAAATAAAAGTCTTGACAACTGCTTTTCTGACAACTACATATGCATTGATGGTTTCAACAGCAGCGAGTCCTTTAGGTCGTCTAGGGATCCCTCAATCTCCCAATTCTAATGATTTGATCGAGTTGGAGATCCAAATCCTGACAGAGGTCCTGGTGAAGCTATTCTACCGAAGTACTGAATAAGTCTTAGCTATACAAAAGGCATATCAACTCGTACTCTTATCTTGTTAAGGAATCAGGTTGGTCTTTTGACGTTAGTCGCATGTCCTGCACGCACTAAACCATTTAGGGTGATGATTTAACAAAGTTGAGTTTTAGTTTCAAGAGTTGCAACAACTTCAAATGGTTAATATTAATGATATTATTGAGCTTGAAGTCCATCATCTCTCGGTGAAGCACCATGAGGTCGAAGAGTCTGTTCGCAAAGAAATGGAACAGAATAAGATGAACTTCAAGGGATGAGTGATATCCTTGCATCAGTTGACGGCCATCGAGAAGAGCTTCAGAACATCATTTAGGAGAAAGAAGCCACTATCAATGAGGCCAAAGTTGACGGCCATCGAGAAGAGCTTCAGAACATCATTTAGGAGAAAGAAGCCACTATCAATGAGGCCAAACCAGTCATTGCCATCACTCAAGCATGGTTAGAAGTAGCTCAACATCAGAAAAAGGAGCTTAAACTTAAGTTAGCCGAGTTGGCTAAGGTGTTGGATCTCAGGGTCGCTAAACTTGAGGCCCAAATGACAAGGTTGGTAGCTATTAGAACTCAATTTACTCCTATTTATCCTAGGACTTTGAGGGAAAGGGCCTAAAAGAATGCTCATGAAGTTTGGGATTCGAGGATAGCTAAATGTCCTGCATGAATAAACACTTTTTATCTGTATTCCCTTTAAAAATCTTTGTAACAATTTGGCTCTTTCAATAAATAAAAAACTTGTATCTCCTCTAATGTGTATATAATAGAGGTGTTATGTTAATGAATCACACAAATATCATTGCCAGGAGAGAAAAAATGATGGAATTAAGCTGATAGAGGTGTAGTGTTAGTATATCATTTTGATCACTTTGGCATTGTTCAGAGGTATGATGTTAACATGTCAGTATTAGGAAATTTAACAAAGGTATAATGTTAACGTGTCAAATAAAATGATTGACAAAAAGGTGTAATGTCAACCAGTTAGTTTTGAAGGAGTTCAAATGACTACTACCATTTTGAAGTTTAGTATTAACTTAATGATAAAAAATTGATGGAAGTCCAATATTAACCAATCGGTTTTTAGGAAAAGTGGATTCACAGAGATGTAATGTTAACTAGTCAAATCTGAAATATAACTTGATAGAGATGTAATGTAAACCTATCAACGAAATAGTCTGACAGAAGTGTAATGTTAACCAATTAGATCATTAGAGTAGAAACTGTTCAGAGATGTAATGTTAACATGATGATGATAAGATATTTAGACTCAGACAGGGGTGTAATGTTAACTTGACAACTCATTAGGGATTTTGATTAGATGTTTAGATCAAGATGATCAATATCTATGGTCAGAGGTGGAAACCTAAACATAACCAAAATCTCTGTTGGGGGATAATATTGGCCAGGATCAATGGTAACATTTCTTGAGAAACTTCCTGTTGATTGGTGCTATGACTCTATTGCCATTTTGATAAATTAAGTAGTATGCTCCATTTGAGTAGACTATCTCTACTACAAACAGGTCTTCCTATTTGGGTTAGAATTTCCCTTTAGTCTTGTGCATCATGACTATTGGTCGATGAACGACTAATACTAGGTTGCCTTCTTTAAAGGATTATTCTCTAACACTTTTATTGAAGGTTCTCAAGATCCGTGACTAATTAACCTCAATTTTTTATAGATCTTAGAGTCTCAATTCATCTATCACCTCTAGTTCTTAAAGCCACTTCTAATGATGTTCTTCGGTCGTCATCTTCTCGGTAATTGTAATTCTTAATAACGGCACCTAAATTTCTAGAGTGATCATGGATTCACATTCATAGACCAAGAAGAAAGGTGTGAAGCTGGTGAGAGTGTAGACTATTGTTCGATAAGTCCATAAACATTCTCCCAGTTTCTCATTTCAATCTCAATTATTAGAGAAGGCGAACATCTTTAGAAGTTTAATGATGATTTTATTAAAAACTTTAACTAGACCATTAGTAGCTAGGTTATATGGCGTAGAAGCCATATCTTAAATTCATAACTTGCTACATAACTTAAAGAACGGTCAACTAGTGAGCTGCAGACCATTATCATGGACAATCCTTCTAGGGATGCCAAATCAATAAATCGTGTGATGTCTCAAGAATTTAATTATTTGAGATGTCTTGACTTCTTTGAGCGGAATAGATCCGACCCATTTGGAAAAGTAGTCTGTAATAAACATGAAGCAATGGCCTTTTGCAGATGGTGGACTAATTAGTCCGATAATGTCCATACCCCATAATTTCAATGGCCACGAGGCGATAGTCGGATACAATTCTTCCAGACTTTATTGTAGAAAATCAATGAGGACTTGACATATATGTTATAGTTTAGCATATGCTATCGCATTGGCTATCATTGTCGACCAATAATAGTCTAGATGACAAAGCCAATCCTAAAGTTTGTGATCTAGTTTATGAGCTCCACATGTACCATCATGGGCTTCTTTTAGTGCTCCTTAAGCTTCACTTGGTGATAAATATCAAAGCAATATTCTGTCAAATGATCATTGACACAAAGTCTACATAGCAAAACCATAAAAGAAGCATGGAGGCTTTCTTTGAATGGAAATTACTAGCTTTGGATAATAGGTAATATTTCGCGCAAGATATAATCAATAATCAGGAAACACCAATTGTTAACTTCGAAGTGAGTTGGCATGACATGCGCTTTGATAACTTCCAGAATTTTCTTGGCGAAATATAATTGATGGCTAGCCATTATGATTCACCTAGTATATTTGGGTGTCAAGATAAGAGTGGCTGTAAAGGATGCTAAAATATCCTCATGAGTGCTTTCATGGTGGGCTATATTGCTGATGCAGAAACCTTCGAATGAATGAGAGAGTTTCATTACTACTTCATGGTAGGGTATAAGGTCGCAGTTGCGGACCTCATATTCTCCTTTAATCTAATTAATGATCAATTTTGAGTCACCGTATGCATCAACATATTTGATGCCCATGTCTTGATCAACTTGCAAGCTAATTACGATGGCATTATACTCAGCCACATTATCAGAGCATTGCATGGTCAATGAACAGGCTGGAGGAAGGACATGTCTATAGGGATCAATCGGCATCACCCCTACTCCTGCAATAATTGCTCCTCTATGGTTTCGTCTCGATGCACCATCAAAGTAAAGTTACCATATTTGGTGGTTCAAGGTAACATTTGACTTCAATACCTCTTCTGGAATGTCCTCACAAAGTTTAGAAGATTCAGGGATGGGGTAGTCTAATAAGAAGTCAGCTATTACTTAGCCTTTAACTATTTTCTATGGTATGAATATCATGTCGTATTATAAAAGCAGTATTGCCCATTTGGCTAACTTGGAGTTCTATGATCTAAGTTTCATCATGAGTATCTATAAAGGATCAACTCTTAAAATGACATGGATGGATTCGCCAGTGAGGTAGTGTTGCATCTTCTGAATTGCGAGAACCAATGCTAGACACTCCTTCTCAACTAGATTGTAGCAATTCTCAACACCAATTATAGTCCAACTGAGGTTGTAAATGGCTTTCTCGTAGCCATTGTTATTCTTTTAGGCAAGAAGTGCTCCTAGAGAATGATCCATTGCCTAATATTAGGAACAGTTTACCTGATATTAGTGCATCTAGAATGTGGCTTCATGAGATGACTCTTGATCTTATTGAAAACTTCTTGATAAGCATAGTTCCAAGTAAGCGAGACACCTTTCTTCATCAGCCTTTAAAATGGTTGACTTTTTATGAATAAGTTAGTGATGAACCTGCAAATGTAAGCTTATCATCCTTGTAAACCTCTAAGCTCTTTGAGATTTCTTGGAGGTAGCATCTCTTAGATTACTTTTACTTTTTTGGGATCGACATGCATTCCTTTGGATGTTATAATTAATCCTATGAATTTACTTGATGATATATGTTGGAAAGACTTTATTGGATTCATCTTGAGTTGACTTTTTCTCATAATTTCGATCACCATTCTTAAGTCATTGATATGGTCTTGTTTATGACTACTCTTGATTGAAAGGTTGTCGACATAGAACTCCACTATCTCAGGCAAATGCTCATGAAAGATTATGTTCATAGCGTGTTGAAAGGAATAGGAAATTTTTCGGTAAACCGGTTTAAGTTTGCTTGAATCTATTTGTGTCCAAAGCAAGGTTTAGGAGTTGTATAAAGTGCTCTATAAGGAAAGAGTACTTAATTAGTCCTTAACCTCACTCTAGTACTATCCTCACCTAGTTAACTGACCAAATAAATATCAATCTTTTTACTCAAAGAAATTTTAGCTAGGAGCTGTTCTAATTGAATCTAGGCTTAACCCTAAAGTTAAGGGTAATTATTTCAAAGTGGTTACTCTTGATTTATTTTGGTAGGTTTTTCTTTTAATCCTTCTTCTCTACTCTCAATGATATTTTATGTCTTTTATTTTTTCCTAAAAAGATAAGAAATAAAAATTTGTTTGCTTTAGATCTCTTTCTTAAAAAGAATTTATTTTTGGTATATGCAAATTTGATTAGGGATAATAACAATCGATTAATTCATGTTGAACTAATTTTTTTAGACTAGATAAATATGGCAAATCCTAATCAACCCGTTCTTCAAGACATGTGTTATCTTACTAGGAATATAATTCCATCTTGCATTAGGCTACCCGAATTTAGTGGAGCTAAGTTAGAGTTTAGACCACCCTTCATAAATACTTCTAAAATTCTTAGAAAATAATTCCAAAGATGCCAACATTTTTATATCCAATTTTGGAAAAATTAGTTTATAATTATTATTTGCTTAGCTTTATCGTATTTGCTATTAAGGACAAAGCTAAAAAATAGTTATATAGCTTACCCATAAATTCTATCTCAACTTGGGTGAATTTGTTACCATTTTTTTAAGAAACTTTTCCTAATCCATAGAATAGGAAAGCTTAAAAATAACATTCAGAATTTCAAAATAATCACATGAGAGCTACATGAGAGCTATTCTAAAAGTATTTTAATAGGTTTAAGGATCATCTCATTTAATGTCCTCAACCATAGTCTAAAAAATTGACGATTATGCCAAATCATCTGTGAAGGATTTGATTATTCTTCAATGACCTTCTTAGAATCTTTGTGTCAAGGGGATTTTATGAAGAAAAAACTGATGAAGCTGGAGAATTTTTAGAGAGTTTAACTAAGAAAACAATGCAGTAAGAATTATAATGAGAGAGTATTATTAGTTCCTCCAAAGAAATCTAGTGATATTTTCCTAGAGTTAAACAAAACCTTCGAAGCAAAATTGGCTTTGTTTTAGGTCTTTTTAAACTACAATTGACACAAATTACAATAAAAAGAATGTAATAAAACAAAAATATTTAAATTTCATGATGTTCTTTTCTATGTACCATTGGTGCGTCGATCATGTACTCTGTTGACGAACCGATTCAAACAACGAGTTGTTTACTATTGATGAGAGTTTAGTAGCATGGAAAATAGCTTAGTCTTCTCTTGGCACTTCTACTCAATTATATCTCTCTATGCATGTGTCTAGATCAGTAGATCTCCTTTAATTCTTTTGATGATTATTATGATGCCAAAAATAAAAGATCTTCCCTTCTTTTATAGGCAAAAGATAGAGTTAACGGCCCCCGTAATTGTGGATTAAATTTCTATTAAAACACTAGATAGTGGGGGCATTTATCCATTAAAAATAACCCTCAAATAGCTATTAGACATGGTTCGCTGGCTTGGCAAAGATTGCTGAAGACACATGGATGAAGTTTGCTACTAAAGATGTTGGCGAAGTTCGTTGCTGAAGGCGTTGGTGAAGTTCACTCACATGGATGAAGTTTGCTACTAAAGATGTTGGCGAAGTTCGTTGCTGAAGGCGTTGGTGAAGTTCACTATTGATAAGTGTGAGGACCACTGAAGATGCATGGGTGTGATTTGCTGAAAGTATGGATGACTTGGTCCAATTGGATTGTTATGAGTGAAGTTTGTTGGGTGGCAAACCTTGCTTATGAGTTTGAATTCAACACAGAATTTGAATTATGATTCGACCGACAAATGACGCATTTAGACTCAGTCTGTAGCATGTTTTTGGAGTTGACTTTATCTTAACTTGGTCGAGCCAAGTCGAGTTAGACTGTTTAACAAGGTTCGCTTGCTCAGTTGGATGACCTTTGCTACAGTTTGTTGCGGGCTCGATTTTAGGCCCCCTTCGAAGTGCTTAGCCTATGGGCATTCACTTCTTAGATGCAAGCTAAATATTGGCTTAGATGAAAATACATTTTATCCATCTACATGACCCTCTAAAAGTCTTCAAGATCCTGCATTTGACTTATAGGTAGGACTAAAACATATTAGGTAATAGGTAGAGGTGTACTGTTAAACACAGCTCGAGTTTATCTTGGCTAGGTTGAAAATTGTCTTCACTTGCCTACTTGATTGCTAGAGGCGTACTGTTAAATGTTGCTTTCTTGAAACCCTAATAACGCTTGTACTCATCCAATTCTATGTTTGGAACGAAGTTCATCCTTTTTTCATTGTTGAGGTAAACTTGGAAAAACTACAAAGTTTGACTGATTTTAGGTATGAAGGAAGTTTGCTCAACTCTGAGCTGAGTTGGAAAGGTCATTAGTTAGCGAGACTCGGCTTATTTTGAGTCATGTTTGGCAAAGTTCATTGATTAGCAATGCTCGCCAACTGGCGATGTTTGTTGAGAATCGCTTCTGGATTTTCACCATGATATATAACTAAGATCTCTTAATTAAAGATTTCATGAGATCAGCTATGGATTTTACTGAGTTCTATGCTAAGATTTAGCCTCCTTGTCCGGTGATGTGATTTTTCTTAGAAATTAAGATTTGAAAGAGGCTACAAATAGTAGCCTTCTTCTCCCATTATCAAGCCTTCATCTCTTTCTTCTTCTTCTTCCCAGTGTCTAAGTCTCCATCACTTAGATCAGAGATGCTCCTCAATAAAGCTAAAATAAAATAGCTCCAACAGGAGCTTGCCTAAATGAAGGGTAAGCAAGAATGAACTCTGCATACTTTGCTGTCTAGTGGATTTGCTGTCGGTTGAGAAGATGAAACTCAAGCAGATCATCAAGAAAATCAGTCAAATTGCCTAGAGCGAGTTGGATCATGTTAGAGATGCATGGAGCTTCGAGTGTCACATTCTTTATAAGACTATTCAGCGACTAAAAGGACACTTAAAGAAGGATCCTTGGATCTTCACGAGTGAAGACTTTGACAGTAACTAGGTGTCACAAACATAAACCTTATAAAACCCTATAATTTTGAAAATATTAAGGAAAATAATATTAAATAATTTTTATTATGGTTGATACTATTCTGAAATGAATAAGTATGTGAGTAATCGATTTGAGATCGATTAAGTACATATATGGATATAAAATAGTGTAATCATGCAAGCATGTGAAAAACCAGTTGGCTAAAAACACCGTGGTCGGTCGATTGCCCCTTGAAATTAGTCGACTGATAGGTGTTGGTTGATCAACAGATCAAGGGACATCAGTCGACCGATAAGCGTCCAGACTCAGTCAGGAGGTTCGGTCAGGAGTGTTCGCGGTGAAAGTCGTTTTCATTGAAGTCATAGTCTTTTTAAGCAACAGTTTATTGGTTACAAAAGATCCGGTCTTTTTATAAGATCCGGTTACAACAAAGTCAAAGAAAAAAGAAAAATTACAACTCTCCTTTTCTCGAACAAATCGCAAGATCCTGTTTTGCGGTCTCTTGCTTGTGTGAGTTCTTCGCCTGCGCCGGGGTTAATCCGTGGACCACCACACGATCTTGATCCGGTCGGATCTACACGGTATGAAGGGTGCTATTTCACAAAGGAAATAACAGCCGAGGGGATTATTTCACCAAGGAAATAATAGCCCTAAGTAATTGAAATCGACCAAGCGAAATCAATACTCTTCTCGGGATCAAAAACCAAGTTTTGATCCGGAGGATGACCGTGTAGATCTCAGATCTGATCTCTCTTGAACTCCTGCCTTATTTGGCGTGGATGATCGCCAAGAACCAGATCTGAAAAGTCCGAGTCTTCCAAGCTCCAAAGCTCCAACCTTTTTTAGTCTTGAGCCTTTAATCCAGCAGAGTTTCCCCTCCAAAAATCTAACCTTCAAAACAATGAGCCACCAAGCCTATTTATAGGCATTTAGAACCAGATCTGGGCTCAGATCTGGGCCCAGATCTGGGCTTGGCCCAGGTGGCTCGGCCCCCGAGCCACCTCCTGGTGGCTCGGTTTTGGCCGAGCCACCAGGTGGTGGCTCGGCCACCGAGCCACCTCTGAAGTTGCCGCCTCCGCCACCTCAAGTCGCCGCCTCCGCCACCTCAAGTCGCCGCTGAAGTCGCTGCAGCGCAGGATCCTCGCCAGCGCCAGAGGGGAATGATACATGTGTATCTTCTCTTCGGAACTTAGCGATCCTCATGGGAGCTTGAGGATAGATGATTCTCATACTAGCATGAGAATAGGGGGTGTCAAACAGTATAAGGGAACACAGGAGGAAGCGTGGAACAAGACGACGAGCAGAAGAATCGAAGTACCCAGTTTTCAGCCTGTGAGTCGACTCATTACTGTCATGAGTCGACTCATCGCTGGTTATTGAGATTTCTCCAGTTTCTGTCGAGTCGACTCATCTCAGTCATGAGTCGACTCATCGATGGTTTCCTGGTTCGTTTGGGATTCTGTTCACACGTTTTCCTGTTGGTTTTGGGTCTGGTTATTTACCAAACTGCCATCCACGTTTGTACACCTATATAAGGGATTGTTTTAGGGTTTCTAAACATCTTTTAGATTAGAGAGTTTAATCAAGAGAGATTAGATTCTAGATTGAGATTTGGAGAGCTTGTTCTTCAATTCTAGAGTGAGATTGTGAGGGAGAGATTGTAATCTTCTGTTCTTCATAATCTAGAGAAGGTATTTTCCTTCGTAATAATTGTATTAGGGTTTAGAGGGAGAGTTGGGAGGTTGTTCTCAACTCGTATCAGATTGTGAGAGAGGGATTGTAATCTTTTCATACTCATAATCTAGAGAAGGTATTTTCCTTCGCCATACTGAATTGTTCTTGTGTTTTGGTCATCCTCTTCTTAACCCACCTTTTGGTAATTCCGCGACCAAAGGGTGCTCGCATGGTAACTCGTATCAATTTGGTATCAGAGCATCAGATCCGGTGAAGGGGCATCCTGTGTATGGTCCTTACTCGATCCCAATACAAGGAGCTTGGCGAGATCCTTATTTCATTGGAAGGAGTCCGAGTTTTAAGGAAGAAGAAGATGGCTGAAGGAGACAATTCAACGAGGATTGATGCATTGGAGAAGCAGATCGAGACGATAGGTTCGACTCTCACACAACTCGTCAGTCTTATCCATGGAGGTGGCAAACAAGGTGAATCTTCTTCGAAAAAAATTGTTGAGTCCTATGTGGAAAGGGTAGATTCAGATTCCGACGAGGAGGAGGAGACCATTAAGACTGTATTGCATCAAGGTGGTAAGAATTCTTATCAAAACCTGAAGATTGACTTTAAGGTGGAGATTCCTGTTTATGATGGGAGTGTTGACGTCGAGAGGCTTGATGACTGGATCGAGCGGATGGAGACGTATTTTACTCTTTATGGCTATTCGTCGAAAGAGAAGATTGTGTTCGCAACTTTGAAGCTTTCAGGGCACGCGTTGACGTGGTGGAAATCCTACTGCAAGTAGGAGAAGAAGGCGGTGTCGTGGAACAAGTTCAAGGAGCTACTTAGGAAGCAGTTCTATCCGGTAGGATTCCTTGAAGAACGTTGGTACAAGTGGTACGGCTTGTGCCAAAGGGTCAATCAAACCGTTCAAGAATACACTACGGAGTTCCAGCAGCAGGCGATGGTCCTTAACATTGCGACAGAGGAATATTCCGTGTTTATAAAGTATATGGCGGGATTGAGCGATTACATCCGAAAGGAGATGAGGTTAAGGGCAACGAGGCTAAGGGAGACTCCAAACAGACGGGAGGCGAGTCTAGTGGTTCTCAATCTAATGAGGAGAAAAAAAAAGGGTGATCCAGGGAAAGCAGGACTGATTTGTAGTCACTACGAGAAGACAGGGCACGAAGCTGATCGGTGCTGGGAGAAGTATCCTCATCTGAAACCAAGAGGGTTGAAGAGGAAGGAGGAGAAAAAGGCATACATGATAGCTCAAGGTCCGAAGGAAGTCCCGGGGATGACAGAGCCTAATAGCAGTCTCAATCTTATGACGGGGAAACAGGCCACGAAAGAGGACGACGACCCGAGAGAGCAACTCTTTGTTCTTAAGTTGCAAGTGAAGACCAGTTTGGTTGATACCATAGTTGATCCGGGTAGCAAGAAGAATTTGATATCCGAAGCCTTGGTTCAGAAGCTGGGTCTGAAGACGGTCAAGCATCCGAAGCCCTATCCATTGGGGTGGATTCAGAAGGAGGAGAAACTGAGTGTAGTTGATCAATGTACTATTAGATTTGTGCTCCACGAGTCGTATATTGATGAGGTCATGTGCGACGTCGTTCCATTGGATGTTTGTCAGATTATACTGGGCAATCCGTACTTATGGGATAGATATGCGATCTACGAGAGGCGGGCTCAGAAGTACACCTTCACTAAGGATGGTGTAAAGTTCATATTTCGTTCGGCATCTCTTCCGCAGGAGACAAGCTTGGGACGGTGACGCGAGCGAAGAGACTAGTGAATGCAAGCAAGAAGTTTGTCTCGCTGTGCATTAGACTTCCAGAAAAGCCATCGACAAAGGATTACAACTTCGAGCGAACGGTGACTATGACGACTTAAAGTGAAATTTCATGATACGGGTGTATCTTCTCTTCGGAACTTAGCGATCCTCATGGGAGCTTGAGGATAGATGATTCTCATACTAACATGAGAATAGGGGGTGTCAAACAGTATAAGGGAACACAGGAGGAAGCGTGGAACAAGACGACGAGCAGAAGAATCGAAGTACCTAGTTTTCAGCCTGTGAGTCGACTCATGACTGTTATGAGTCGACTCATCAGGTTGAGTCGACTCATGACTGTCATGGGGATTAAGAAAGGGAAAGTTTGTGATTTTTTGGTTTATATATGAGGGATTCAAATGCAGAGGGTTTAGGTCTCCTAAAGGGTTTGTGCCTATATCACTGCTGGAAACATAACTTTTAGCGACGGACAAATCCGTTGCTAAAAGTCGAAAATCCGTCGCTAAAACCTTTAGCGACGGAAAATATAAAATTCCGTCGCTAAAAGATCGTCCGTATAGTGAGGGTAGCTGAAATTTGTTTTAGCGACGGATATTCCGTCGCTAAATTTTAGCGACGAAACATTAGCGACGGAATATTCGTTTTTTTTATTTTTTTTATTTTTTCAAAAAATAGTTATTAGCGACGTATTTTCCGTCGCTAATAGTTATTAGCGACGGATTTTCCGTAGCTAAACAATCTTTTAGCTACGGAAAAGCCGTCGCTAATAATTTTAGCGACGGATTTTCCGTAGCTAAAAAATCTTTTAGCTACGGAAAAGCCGTCGCTAATAACTAATAGCGACGGAAAATACGTCGCTAATAACTATTTTTGAAAAAAAAAACGAATATTCCGTCGCTATTAACTTTGGTGACGGAAAATCCGTCGTTAATATTATCTATTTTCCGTCGCTAAAAATGTATTTAGCGACGGATAATCCGTTGCTAAAATCTTCTAATATTTTTTTAAAAATAATTTGAAAATTGAAAAAACCTGTACAATA
>NC_033801.1:65165051-65191276 GCF_001876935.1 Asparagus officinalis | reverse complement strand
GATTGTTATCTGTATAGAGATCCGCTCCTTCTTCTCCTTTGTGAATGCTATGATTGACAAGCTCTTCCATGGCAGACTTTCCCTTCATCAGTTCAAGCCATTCCTTGATCTTAAGATAAATTTAATAAGGGATGCAGGGTACCCAGATCTGGCGAAGTCTATTGTTGATGATCTTGACTGCCTAGAGCGTGAGCTTCAGATGTTTCGTGAGCTCCGGGATGCAGGTGCCTCTTCATTCATCGCTGCCGAGTTGGACACTCATTTACAGACATGGCGCGATGCTAGGTTTCTTGCTGAGTTCGACATTCAGGTGCAGCGGGATCGAGTGGACCGAGTTGAGGCCCACCTTGCTGCTAAATCATCTTCACTCACCGAGCTTGACTCTTCTCTTGCCTCCTGTGTGACCGAGATAGACCAGCTCAGAAGAGCACTCCGTGAAAAGGAGGAGACTTTTGGTATTCTTCAAATGACGAAGGTACAGGATCAACAAGCCCATACTGCTCTATCTGAAGAGTTGAAATCTTTGAAGCAGAAGTTGACCGAGACGGAGGAGGTTGCTGCGAAGACTTTAGCTACCAACGAGGAGTCCATCAGAGCTGAGCTGAGGCAAGCTTATGATGAGAAGCTTTCTAAGCTTAATCAGCAGATTTTTGGCCATGTTTTTGATGTATGACTTTATTTGCTGAATGTCTTGACTTTTGATCCTTTTAGTGGAACTGGTTTCTTTTATCTTTATCTTTATTATGATTCCTCATTCCGTTTGAAATGATTGACCATAATACTTTTAGGATTTTTGGCAAACCCTCAGCCATCAACGGATTTGATTAGCCTTTACCGACTACCGTTTGAGTCGGGCTAGCATGCGGATTGTCTAAATCCGTTCCGCATGTCACGTTGTGCTAAGAGAGTAAATTCTCCAAGACTTTGTGCTATGATATTGAATACATAGACTTCGCCATTGTTATGGCAATAGGCTACCCGGCGACACGTGTTAGGTGTTGACTTTAGGATTTTTGGCTAACCCCCAGCCTTTAACGGGTTTGATTAGCCTTTACCGACTACCGTTTGAGTCGGGCTAGCATGCGGATTATCTAAATCCGTTCCGCATGTGGCGTTGTGCTAAAGGGATGAACTCCCTTAGACTTAATGCTACAATTTTGAATATGTAGACTTCGCTATTGTTATGGGAAAAGGCTACCCAGCAACGTGTTTTAGACGCTGACTTATCCCTTCTTAGGCTTCGGGATAAAATTCCCCAGAATCGAGCTCTGGTGTCTTTTTCTTCGGAGAAAGACTAAACCGGCAACGCGTGTTAGGCGACGACATATCCTTTCTTAGGATTCAGGATGAAATTTCCCATGCGTGTAAGGCATGGATTTTGGTGTTATTAATAACAACCTGCCACAATGTTGAATATGCGGACGAGTATTCTTTTTAATGGTTAAGAATTAACCGGCAGCGCGGGTTAAGCGCAGACTTATCCCTGCTTAGGCTTCAGGATAGAATACCCCAGAATCGAACTCTGGTGTCTTTTTCTACAGAAAAAGACTAAACCGGCAGCGCGTGTTAGGCGCAGACTTATCCCTGCTTAGGATTCGGGATAAACTTCCTAGGATGAATCCTGAATTCTTCGAAAAGGATTGGTATGGGGAAGGAAGAATTTTATATTCTATTCCCCGAACAAAGAAGGAAAGGAGACTCGAGGTGGGATCTCCACCCCCAGAATCCGGAAAGGTGAAACTAAGAGTGGGATCTCCACTCCGAGAATCAAAAAGATTCGGATAACCCTAACTGTCGGAAGGTTTGATTATCGAACTAAAGATGAATTTCTCGTTTATCGAGAATGAATCGTGGTTTTGGTCCTAACTGTAGGAAGGTTTGACCAAGTGGGATTCAACTCCGGTTATAACCATGAAAAAGGTTTAACCAAAGAGAAAAAGGGAAGGAGTTCTTTCGTTTATGGAAAGGGGACTCCGAACTGAAAGTGGACCTCTTGTTCATGGAAAGAATCAAGAGGGCCATAAAAATATTTTTGGTGGACTCACTGTCAATTGAAATTGATCAGTAAGGGATTTTGGTGGTGAAAATGTTTTTGGGTTATCCTCTAGAATATTAAGTGTAATATTCTTCAAGGAACTTCCCGGTAAATGGGTTATCCTGAATATACTAGGGATAGTACTTTTTCAGGAACTTCCCATTTATTGGCATTAATTGCCTGGTGCCTTCTTGAGTAATCAGGCGTTATGCACCGTTTGAGTAGACTGTGTCTATCACAAGCGGTCCTTCCCACTTGGGTTCGAATTTACCTTTCTTCTTGAAATTGAGGATTATCGGTCGGCGAGCAGCGAGGACCAGATCTCCTTCCTTGAAACTTCTCTGTCGGACTCTTTTGTTAAAAGCCCTGAATATTCTGGCTTGATACAACTCAATTTGTTGTTGAGCCTCCAAGCGCTTTTCGTCCAACCTCTCGAGTTCTTCGAGACGTTTCTGATGGTGTTCTTCTGTCGTCATCTCAGTTGCGAGAGCGATCCGAAGGGATGGGATTTGAATCTCCAATGGTAGCACGGCTTCACATCCGTATACTAATGAATACGGGGTGGCCCCTGTAGGTGTGCGTATGGTGGTGCGATAAGCCCAGAGTGCTTCACCGAGTTTATCGTCCCAGTCTCGTTTATTGGTCTTCACGAGCTTTGACAAGATCTTGATGATCGTCTTGTTAAACGCCTCCGCTAATCCATTCGCGGCGGGATAATAAGGTGTTGATGAAACATCTTCAATTTTGAACTTGTCGCAGAACCTGACGAAGGCGTTGCTTATGAACTGCGGACCGTTGTCATGAATGATCCGTCTTAGCACGCCGTGTCGGTATATGACATGATGCTTGATGAAATTGACGACGTTGTTCGTCTTCACTTCTCTGAGCGGAATCGCTTCAGCCCACTTTGAAAAGTAATCCGTGATTGCAAGAATGAATCGATCACCTTTGACTGAAGGGGGAAAATAGGACTTTCGCGGGCACTGTTTAGAGAGCCTATAAATAGGCCTAGGGATGCTCATTTTCAAGGGTTGGAAATTTTGGAGAGAGGCGAAGCCCTGCTGGATTGGAGACTCGGAACTTACAAAAGATTGAAACTTTGGGACTTCGGGGACTCACTCCTTCAGATCTGGTGCTCGGCGATCATCAACGTCAAATAAGGCAGGTGTTCGAGAGGATCAGATCTCAGATCTACGCAGGCATACTCCGGATCTAAGCTTGGTCTTAGATCCCGAGACTTGGACGATTGTTTCCTTGGTGAAATAATCCTCCCCGGCTATTATTTCCTTGGTGAAATAATACCCGTCGTACTGCGTAGATCCGACCGGATCTAGATCTCGCGGTGGTCCACGGCAAATAACCCCGGCGCAGGCAAAGAACCCACCAAGCGAGCGACCGCAAAACAGGAGCTCGCGATTCGTTCGACACAAAAGGAGAAAAGTTGTAATCTTTGTTTATTTTTATTTGATTTTCGTTGTAACCGGATCTTATAAAAAGACCGGATCTTTTGTAACTCAAAAAGTTGTAACTCAAGATGACAATGGAATCAATAACAAAGAAAGACACGAATTTTCCACGGAACAGCGTTGTATTCGGCTACTACGTTATTGGAGCACGGACTAGTCAATGAATAAGCCCGAGGCATCACATGCTTTCCCGGGGAGATTAAGACAACCCCAACCCCGGAAGAAACTGTAGAACCCCCTGGGGTTATTACTCTATTAACTGCCCTCGAAGCACCATCAAAATATAATTGCCACACTTGTTGGTGTGATATCGTGTTAACCTCGTGGGTTTCATCCGGTAAGTCATCGTATACTTCTGCCGTATCTGTGGTCGGGTTTGCCGCCAGAAGATCACAAATCGCTTGTCCTTTGATCGACTTCTGTTGTTTGAAGTGCAAATCATATTGGGACAAGAGAAGGGCCCATTTCGCTAACCGCCAATTCATAGAGGCGGGTTGCGTCATAAACACCCGTACTGGATTAACATTAGAAATGACGTAAATCGTCTGTCCAACCAAGTAATGCCGCATCTTTTGCATCACGAATACCAATGCGAGCGAGGCACTCTTTCTCGATCATCGGATATCGAGACTCGGCGCCTATCAAGGTCCGACTTAGGTAATAAACTTCCTGTTCGTGACCGTTATCGTCGTCTTGTGCTAGTAAAGCACTTATCGAATGGTTCATCGCCTTGATGTAAATCAAGAACGGTTTACCCGATTTCGGTGCAACGAGAACAGGAGGATTCGTCAGATACGTTTTGATATCTTCGAATGCTTTTTGGCAGGCGTCGTCCCAGATGAATGACACCCCTTTCTTGTTTAGCTTAGAGAATGGTTGGCACTTCCCAGAAAGGTTTGAAATGAACCGCCGCCGTGCAGTCCTCTGAGCTCTCTCAAATTTCTAGGAGGTTGCAATTCGTGTATCACCTTCACTTTGTCAGGATCGATATGTATTCCTTTAGTGGTGACGACGAATCCAAGGAATTTTCCGCTAGACATTCCAAGGAAGGATTTAGTAGGGTTCATCTTCAATTGATGACTCCGCATGAGATCGAACATCGTCTTCAAGTCCTTGATGTGATCTTCTTTGTTGCGGCTTTTTACAACCAAATCATCAACGTAGCACTCGACTGTTTTCCTGAGATGTTCTTGGAAAATCTTAGTCATTGCTCGCTACTACGTGGCGCCTGCATTCTTTAGACCGAAAGGCATCACCGTGTAGCAAAAGACACCAAGAGGCATTCTGAACGCTGTATGCTTCTCGTCATCTGGGTGCATCTTGATTTGGTTATATCCTGAAAACCCATCCATGAAAGACATTCTCTCAAACCCGCATGTATTGTCGATAATGACATCCGTGATCGGGAGAGGAAAGTCGTCTTTTGGACATGCCGTATTCAGGTCCCTGAAGTCAATGCAAATCCTGATTTTACCGTTCTTCTTCATGACTGGAACGATATTGGCTAGCCAATCTGGATGTTGCTCCTCTCGGATAAATCCTGATTCGATCAACTTCTTAACATCTGCCTCAATGGCTTCCATAATCTACGGACAAAACCGTCTTTGCTGTTGTTTGACAGGTTTGGCATCCAGCTTGATATCTAGGCGGTGCATTGCCACATTAGGATCGAGCCCTGGCATATCTTCATAGTTCCAAGCGAAGACGTCAATATACTCCCTGATGAGAGCAATTAACTCATCCTTCTCATTTGGGGGAAGACTATCGCTGATGAATATAGGCTTTGGGTTGGCCTCGTCACCCATGTTAACTTGAACTATTTTATCTTCAGTGGGTGGTTCTCTTTGCTCGAACCTATCGCCATATTGCATATTCAGATGGTGAACCCACGGGTCTTCCCATGTTGGCATTTGATCGTCGTCTTCCATGGTGGATGGATCGGCTGTAGCTATATTTGATATTAGGGCTTTGAAAACTTCTCCCAGACTTGTATCGGAGTCCCACTCTGAAGCATCGGGAGAGTATCCCTTCTTGGCTTTGTTAGCAATTTGATCGATAATTTGCCAACCACATTCGTCATCAGACGAGGAAACATAGCCTAAGCCTCGCCCGTATTTATAATAATCCTCGGGTTTCCCTTTTGGTATGTATACCGCTTTGGCTGGAGTACGAGGACCTCGATCGAAGTATAAACCTTCTCCGAGTGTGAAATCGTACCCCTGCTTTTCCATGAGCTTGCGCGCTTCCGGACTATACTTAGATAAATGCCGACCAGGTTTGTCATCATCTTCATCTTCACTTAGGAAATGATCTGGCAATGGAGAGCTTTTTCCTTTACCGTAAATCACTTCTTTAGCACCTCTTACTTTGTTCGGGATGACCATGGTTGTTCCGAAAGAATGCTGGAGGCGTTCCTTTGTTACATAGGACGACCGAAGCGGCATATACAAATCAGGATTATAAAGAATGCTGGAGGCGCTCCTTTGTTACATAGGATGATCGAAGCGGCATATACAAATCGGTATTATTGTACAATTCTGTTATCACATCATCAAGAGATAAGGAGTACTCTAAATCATTATTTATTTTATTAGTGGCAAGTTGCCAGTTACAACTGCCATCTGACGATTGATCATCGTCAAGATTGATTACAAAGGGTACAATGTCATTTAAAACAAAACCACCATCGTAATCGAATCCGGCTTCGGAATCAGCTTCTCCTCCGCTGTCCGTGCCCTGGACTGATGGTTCTGTATCGGATTCGTTACCATAAAGGAGAGAATCAGTGAAATAATTCTCAAACCCTTTAAATGGTTGTTTATCCGCGACCACCGTCCTGACCCTTCCATTAGTGTCGACATATTTCAGACACTGATGTAGGGTGGATGGAACTATAACATTACTATGGATCCAAGGCCGACCCAGTAGTAAGTTATATGATGTCTCAGCATCAATCACGTAACACGTGACCTCCGTCTTCAGATCACCCATTTGGCACTTTATCCGAATCTTTCCCAAAGGCCTTGACCGCTGGAGTTGAATCCGTAAATGACTGTGCCTGTAGACGCCAATTTACTGACTGGAATGCCAAGGCTATGCATAAGGCGAAGCGGCATAATACTCACAGCGGAACCCGGATCCACTTGGATTCGGTTGACTTCGCTGGAGCCAATGTATCCGATAAAATATAGCGGTCGGTCGTGGTTCGAATTCTTCGTCTGCATGTCCTCTTTGGTGAAGATAATGCAGGGAAGGTTTTTAGTAGCTATGTTGCAATGTTGACTCAGCAGTTCCGGCTGTTCAGGTACTGGCTTGACTTGAGTCAGGAACACTTCTGAGTTGGCCAAAGCTTCTTGCAAAGCCTCCCTAGTTTCCTTGGACAGCCGCAACAATTCATACAGCGTTATCCGTGCTGGAATATTGGCTAGTTGAGCCATTATATCGAAGACTTGCGGAGTCTTCGAGCTTTCCGGTTTGTCTTTTCCAATCGGGCAACTGAAACGAGACTGCTTAGGATTCTGAACTTCCTGGGGATTCTTCTCTTTCGGTTTATTCACCGACTATCGTCGAGCCTCTTCGCCCGGTGTAGGACTTGTAATCACCCCCATCTCCGTGAGAGTTTTGGCTGGTCCCCGTTTATTCACCCCCTGCTCACTAGGTGGTGGATAGTTGTAGTGATACTCGTTTCCGCTTCGGGTCGCAAAAACTTCTTGTTCTTCTTCGGAGAGCGGGAAAGCTAGGATTCTTTCGTCATCTTCCCCTGGGATAGCAGAGACTCCACAACAAGACTTTCCTTTCCCTTTGGACTTCTTCTTGGATAACGACCCGGTCCATTGTTCATATTCAATCAGGTCGGGGTGAACCTAGAGGATTTCGCCGTTTGGAGCTGTATGTGGCACGAGTCCTTTTTGGCGCTGTCCATGCGGGTCATCGTTTACTGTCTTCATTCCCACTTTGGTGATGCGTTTTGGTTCAAACCACGCTGTGGGCACTGATCCAAAGCTGATTGAAACCGCGTTTGCTCCAACATTCTTGGACGGCTTCGGGGTTATGACCCCTACATCAATTAGCGCCTGGATCTTGTCCTTGAGGTGGTAGCACGACTTGGTAGGGTGATGGACCGCTCTGTGATATGCACAATATCTCGGATTCGTCACTTTGTTAGCCCAACAAGTATTTAAAGATGCCGGGAACTTCGTCATCTTTGAAGGAGTACACTTTGGGAAATCTTGGCTTTGAAGACTTCTGCTTCTGAGGTCGTTGTTGCCATTGTGACTGCGATTGTTGTGGCGCTCGTTGCTGTTGCCGATGTTGTTGTTGCTGAGGTTGCAATTGAAAGGTTTGGTTAGCATCAACTGCATTAGCATGTGCCTTACCTTTCCCCCGTGGGACAAAATTCTGTTGCGGAGCATTATTCGCCTGTTGGCCTCTCTCCGCCTTCTTTCTTCTGATGAATTTCTGTTGTGGAGCATTCGTCGCCTGTTGGCCTCTCTCCGCCTTCTTCCTTCTTAGGAATCGCTCGGCTTGCTCTCCTTGGACCTTCAGATCTTTCCATGTCTTGGACGGTGCTGTCCCCATTGCTTCCAACACGTCCAGTGCGAGGTTGTTGTGGCACGTCTGGAGGATGAATTCCTCGGTGATCGGGTCCCGACAGTTCATCGCCTTGTTCCGGAACCTCATGACGAAGGTGTCCACCAATTCCCCGTCTTTCTGTTTCTCATCAAGCAACGACCCGATGGATATCTCTGTGTCATCATCGAAGAAGTTGGCGAGGAATTTGGTCTCCATGTCATCCCAACTATTTACGCTACCTGGCTTGAGGCGGCGATACCAATCGAAGGAAGTAAATCAAATGTTGAGTGGGGGAACCCATCCCATTAAACGGCGTGAAGTTAATTAGGTTGAACTTTGCTGGATATGGAATTGATTCCCACTCTCTTGGGTATGGACAAGGAATGCCTGTTTTCTTCGTTTCTTGAGCGAAAATCAACGTGTTGATTTTGCTCTCGAGATTTTTAATTTTCAAGTTTTCACTTGAGTCTGCGTTGACATTCTCGTTACCACCCCCTGCATTGACGGGAGGATTATTGGCATTATGCGTCTCATTCGCATTTGTGTCCTCATCTTCCAGATTAACCGGGTTACGACGACTTGGCTCGCCTTGCTGGTTCGTCAATGCCTGGATTTGCTGGTCATGCATTTCTCTCATGTTTTGCATGGCCATCTGCATTTCGAACCTGAAGGTTTCCTGTTGCTTAGCTAAGGCGTCTTCAAGCATTTTGGCCACTTGCTCCGCACTTATCATAAGTGCCTCGCGGGGTTGTCCCTCGCTGGACACCGTATTATCTGATGCAACCGCGGAGCCAGCATCAGATTCTTCATCTTCTGAAGGGAGTCTTGTCCGAACCCTACCATAGGTTGCTCGCTTGATGGTTCCGGACTGCAAACGGGTCCTAGGCCGGGATGCTTTCAGAATTGACTCGAGATTATCCCGTGCCGATGTCCCTCTGCTGGTCATGTTGGTGGTGACCCTCAGAAATTCTCCGGTGGCTCCCACTGTGGTCGCCAGATTGTTCGCGGTGAAAATTGCCTTCATTGAATTCATGTCATCTTGAATAACTATATTTTTTTTGTTACAAAAGATCCGGTCTTTTTTAGATCCGGTTACAACGAAATCAAAGAAAGAAAAAAAATTACAACTTTCCTTTTACAACTTTCCATTTGAACAAATCGCAAGATCCTGTTTTGCGGTCTCTTGCTTGTATGGGTTCTTTGCCGACGCCGGGGTTATTTCGCGAAGGAAATAATAGCCGGGGGGGATTAGTTCACCAAGGAAATAATCGCCCTTAGTTCTCGGGATCAAAGGCCAAGCTTTGATCCGGAGTGTGATTTCGTGTAGATCTCAGATCCGATCTTTACCTCTCTCGAAATCCTGCCTTTTGTATCATGGACGTTCGCCGAGAATCAGATCTGAATCTTCAAGTCTTCAAAACTCTGAGCTCAATCTTCAATTCGGCAGAGTTTCGGCTCTCAAAGTTCCAACCTCCAAAAAATGAACACTCAATGGCCTATTTATAGGCACCCAGATCTGTGCCTAGGCACAGATCTGGGCTGAGGTGGCTCGGCCACAAGTGGCCGGGCCCCCCTGGGTGGCTCGGCTCATGCCGAGCCACCCTGAAGTGGCTCGGTTTCGGCCGAGCATGGGCCGAGCCACCCTGGGGTGGCTCGGTTTCGGCCGAGCCCCTCAGGGTGTTTGGGTTCCTGTCTTTTTGTCATTGTCCCCGTTTTGTTCGTGATTCAGTTGTGCGGTTGATTTGTCTGGACTCAATTTGTTGACCTGATTTGGCAGTAGATCCGATTCCTGATTAGGCAGTAGATCCACTTCTGAGTTCGAGTCCGAAACCAATCTTGATTCGGTCGTGGTTCATTCGAATCCGCTCTTGTTTGGATGACTCGTTGACTCCCCGAACCGTTGGCTTGATTCTGCATGCGAATGGATGCATCCCGTTGCTCGCGTGCGATTCGTTAACCTCGTCGCCTCGTTGGTTCGTCGGTTTGTGCCGAGCCATGTTAAGGGACCTATAAGCAATTTTACATGCCTACAAAGAGAAGAATAAATCATTTGTCGTATTATTATGAGACACAGAGTAAGATGCAGAATAAAAGCTAAAAAATGAAAAGCTCACACTCTACATCAAATCCTACCTTATCGCTGAAAATTCTAACTAGGGTTTTAAATAAGTCTAGAATGATAAACTCAATGATGTGCTTAAGTTCTATACATTCTAAGATTTTTAATAAATACTATAGCAATTGATGGAAGGTATGCATTTGAGTTTTTAGTATCGATCACTTAGAATGCTTGTCTCAAATTTGAACTTAGATTCCATACGAATGAAAATTTCACCTAACACAATCCGGTCTTTTTTGATAATTTCCTCAAACTCAAGATTCATAGTTGATGCATGATAGACTGATTGTTCTATATCTTCTAGAAACCTAAGCTCTTCTGCAAAGAGTTCTTTAAAGTTAAGTTTAGAGAAGCTTGTATCTAACTCCGTGAAAACTAGTTCTAATTCACATTCCTCTAGTATCTTGATTTCATTATCAAAGATCTCCTTAAAACTTGGGTCTGACTCAGTATCCTCTTCTAACTCTTTACTTTAATTTTCCTGGATGTAGTTTATTTCTAGGGGTTAACTGATGAGTCAATTGACTGGTTTTCTAAATTGAAAATATTGCGATCAATAGTCATATTCCCTAAGGACAGGTTTACTTGATTAGTTCTAAAGTTGATCAGAGCATTGAAAGTTGTTAAGGATAGTCTTCCTAAAATGATAAGTACTTGACCTCTGAGATTTGAAACAAGCAGCGTCTCCAAAACTATGAAATTAATGGGGAAAATAAACTCCCTTACCTTGATCAGAATATTATCTATCTCTCCCTTGGGAATTTTTATAGGTCTATCATCTAACTAGATGGTATATCTGGTTAGCTTTAAATTCATCTAACCCTAGCTGTTGAAAAATTAAATAGGGAAGAAGATTCACACTAGCTTCTAGGTCTGAAAGTGTCTTATTAATGAAGGTGTTTCCTACGACATAAGAAATGATAGGACAACAGGGGTCATTATGTTTCAAAGGCATGGGCTTTGAGAGCATGTCACTAATATTGGCAGCTAGAAAGACTTTTTGGGAATATTAGTGGTTCTTTTCTTAATGCACAAATCCTTCAAAAATTTTATATAGGAGAGAATTTGTTCGATTGCATCTAAGGGAGGAATGTTGATATTAACTTGCTTGAAAGTTTTTAGTATTTTTTCTACTTGGGGAGAGTTTTTTCTAGGCCTAAGTCTATCTGAAAAGAGAGCAATTGGTCAAATCTTACAAAATTGAGCTCATGTTCAGTTTTAGATTCTTAATCATTGGAAGATGGTGATTGTTGAACTAAGTTATTAGGAGGAGAGAGAATTTGCTCAAGATCAACATTTTGAATAGGAGAAGAGGAAGAAGAAGTTGATCTTGAGGCATTCTAACTTGATTATCGACCTATTTCTCTGACCATAGTGAATTGATTGCATTCACTTGAGCTTGGTAGATTGAGCTTGATCTAGTAACTTTAGGGTTTGTAACATATTAACTTAGAAATTTTCTTTCTCTGTCGCTCATGGCACTAGTTAGTTGATCAAGCTGGATTTCTAACCTAGCTATGGTTTGAGTGTTAAAATTGAGTATCTAACTGGTTGTTTGCATGAAAAAATTTAGAGTATTGGATGACTTAGTCAACGAATTGGTAGTCTGTTTGGAAACTTTTATCATGGCCTCTAAACTTTTTTCTAAGACATTGAAATATTTCTCATAATCAAATTTGGAGGAATCAGATTTACTGGTTGATTTGGAAGAGACTGATTTTAATATGTAGGATTGGGTTGTAATAAGTTATTTGGTGTGTTCAATGAAACAATGTTTCCTCTAGAAATTTGTGGAGTTAAAGAGAGAGTGAAATTTTAATTTTAGAAGAAGTTTCCCTGATCCCATGCAAAATTTTGATGAATTTTCCAACCCGGTTTATAGGTTGGAGAAAATAGATCACATAAGACGTTGGATTGCAGCGTTCACTTGACCTGGTGGTTAATTATTTTCTAAAACAAGAAATTAATCTGAAACATGGGTTGGAAATAAACAGTTATGACACCCTGGGGCAGAAACTTAATTGATTTGAGCTAGGACTCGTTCTTTGGTTTCCAAGTCTCCTAACCTATGTAGGATTATAGTCATTCTTTCTTCAAACGCTATGTTTAACTCTAGAAAAAGACCACTAGATTTGATTGAAGGAACTGATGAAACTCTTTTATCACAGCGTTCCCGATATACTTTCTAAGAATTCCTAAGCTTCATCAGCATTTTTCTTTATGAAATCCACTTGACACATAGATTTTGAGGATGTTTTTAAAAAATATTCCAAACCTTCATCGATGATTTGGCATAATCTCTATTTTTCTAGATCATGGTAAGGACATTGGATAAAAGATCCTTACATCTATCAAAATACTTCTCGAATGGATCCCCTGAGACAATCTTAAAACTATGAATGCTATTTTTATACATTACTGTTTTATAGATTGGGAATTTCTTGTAGAAAAATAATAACAAATTCATCCCATGTTGAGATAGAATTTGTGGATAACCTATACAACCATTTCTTGGCTTTATCCTTAAAAGCAAATGAGATAAATCTAAGCTTACTCACATCCTCAAATAATTCTCTAATTTTAATCATAAAAATACTTTCTTAAACTAGGAAAGAAAATTATAAGTATTTTTGGATTTATTTTCTAAGAATTTCAAAAGCATGTTTATAAAGTGCAGTCTGAGCGCAAAATTAACTCCATTATTATCGTGTGGCCAAACATAAGATGAGATTGCATTTCTAGTGGGATAACATATGTCTTGAGTAATGAGTGCATTTAGATTTGCTACTTCTTTAGTTTCAAAGATTGATTCAACACAGATTAATCGACTGTCATTATCGCTAATCTAAATATGCATGCACCCAAAATAATTTTTTAAATTATATATATTATATATATAAAGAAGATTAGAGAAAAAATTATGAAAAACAATGGTTAGTTAAGTTTTTTTTTCTTTTCTCTTTTTTTAAGGAAAAACTAAAAGACCTAAAAGATAAGAAACAAAAGAAGAATGATAAAAGAAAAACCTAACTAAACAAATTAATAGCAATAACTTTGAAAAAATCACCCTTAATTCTAGGGTTAAACCTAGACTCAACTAGACCAACTCCTAACCGAAAACTACTTGAGTGAAAAGATTAAAGTTTATTTGGTTAGTTAGCCGAGTAAGCATAATACTAGAGGAAGGTCAAAGGACCAATTAAGTACTTTTTTCCTTACGGAGCACTTTACGCGACCCATAAACCGTGCCTTAGACACTAGCAGATTCAAGTAAATGTAAACTTATTCACTTAAGGATTTCTTACTCTTTACCGAGCTCTAGTCCTTAGGAAGCAACATCTAATAAGTTTTAGAATGCTTGAGTTTATGTAGTGAGTAATTAGTAATTTATGGACTAAGAAAAGGATGATGGAATCTCTCACCTTATCATGATTAGGTGGTTTTTTCCCTTAATGATAATTTCAAGTGACTGATCAAATCAAAATACTCAAGTCACTTTGGTGAATTCCTATTAACTATATGAAATGTAATCCTAAGAATTAAAAGCAACTCCAAAGGATGCGAAAAGAAAGCAAAATGCTCAATGAATTTCTAAAATAAGAAAATAAAAAAAAATAAAAACTTACGTTGCAAGGGGTTGGCTCTTTGAAAGCAAACCTTCATCTTAATCAATAAGGAAGAATAAATAAAATTGTAAAAAAGGAATAAAGTTTTTTATTAATGCAAACTTAAAAGTTTACAATTTGGAAGATCTAATTAAAGGTCGTACTCTTTAAAAAAGAGTCTATAAAATTTTTCATTCTCTCAAACCCTCACTCTCTACCACTATTTATAGAACATCGGTATTGATACGGGTATCCATACCTATATTGATACAAGTATTAATACCTATATCGATACTTCTTTGATTCTAAATTTGGCTGAAATTCTCAAAGCCTTTGGACTTCTATGAGTTGTTTGGCTTGATCTTGGGCTTCAATAAGAGCTTTGATAGAATGTAGAAAATTGTGAGAATTGAGTTCTTTTGGGCTCTTATTCATTAAATCATCATTAAACTACAAATTAATATAAAAATACTTATTAGCAAATATTTTATTCAAATGAAAATAGATAATAAGGGTATAAATGTGTAATATAATGCGATGATCAGAGGTTTCACATCAAGCTAGTGTTAATTGAGGAGCTGGGAGCTTGGGTACTACTGTGTGTGAGGGTGTTTTGTGGAGACAACCAGTTTATGGTTAGGCTAGGGAGCGGTCTTGTAATCACCTACTAGATTAAGGTTTGTAATCCAGGAAACTTACCTTATAATCCAGGAAGTTCACATATAGTGTGGAAGCCCCTCCTAACGAGGAGGAAGAGTGGACGTAGCATTTATCTGAACCACTATAAAAATCCTTGTGTTAATGATTGCTTTGTGTTGTGATTTGTTTTATTTATATTTTCGCTGCATATCTATGACAAAGTCTTTTTATAGTACTTTGTTATTCTTTATTTTCTTTTACTTGTCCACTCTTTTTCTCCCTCTTATTCAAAATTTTTATGAGTATCTATCTATATCTCTTCACTTACACTCTTATTTGTCCACATGCAAATTTAGAATCTAATTTAGAATATTTCTTACACACATTTCTCATGAGATTGACATTGTAACTATACTATAATTTGATTATGCACTTGTAATCTTGACACTGTTTTGACAACACATCAAGTTTTTTGCGCCATTACCGTAAAAGGTGCTTGTAATTAGGAATTTTCTATTTTGGTTCTTTGATTTGTATGTTTAAGTGTGGAGGATTAATTAAAAGATTGAAGATTAGAGATTTTCTTAAAAAGTAAATCCTCTTTCCAGTATTTTTATTTTCACCCTCTAGTTTAGGCTCTTCACATTAGAGATAATTAGGAACTAATAAAAAAATAAAAATTTTCGCTTGTCAATCCTAATAAAATCCACCCTCCACATGAGCAACTACTAATAAGATGACAAATTCAAATAAGAACTCTCTCTCTCTCTCTCTCTCATTTGTTTAATTGTTAACTCTAATTAAAAAAATAAAAAGATTTTCTTTTTGTATCCTTTTGTAGTTACTTTTAATTCCTAGGGTTGCATTACATATAATTAGTAGGAATTCACCAAAGTGATTTGAGCATTTTGATTTGAGTACTAACTTAAAAATAGGGCAATAACCCCTAATCAAGATAAGGTGAGGGATTTTATTATCCTTTTCTTATTCATACAAATCACTAATTCATCACTACACAAACTCAAACCTTCTAAAGCTCATAGATGTTGACCCCTAAGAACTCGAGCTCATTAAGGAGCAAGAAATCTTTAAATAAACCGGTTTAACTTTACTTGAATCCGTTGACGTCTTAGGCAAGGTTTAAGGGTTTCGTAAAGTACTTCACAAGGAACAAGGTATTTAATTGGTATTTGACCTCCCTCTAGTACTATCCTTAATTGGCTATTTGATCAAGTAAACTTTAATCTTTTCACTCAAAAAGTTTTTAGTTAGAAGCTAGTCTAGTTGAGTCTAGACTTAACCCTAGAATTAAGGGTGATTGTGTCAAAGTGATTGCTCTTGATTTGTTCTAGTTAGGTTTTTCATTTATCCTTCTCCTTTTTCTCATTATTTTTAGGTCATTTAGTTTTTCTCTTAAAAAATGTAACTAGCGTTTGTTTTTCTTATATCTTTTTCCTAGTTTTCGTTCTAATTAAAAAAATAAAAAAATCCAAAAGAATTTGTCTCAGTGTATGCGTGTTTGGATTAGGGATAATACCAATCAATTAATCTATGTTGAACTAATTTTTAAAATCAAAGAGATAGCTAATCCTAATCTACCTATTCTTCAAGATATGTGCTATCCTACTATGAATGTAATCCCATCTTGCATTAGGTTACCTGATGTTAATGGAGCTAATTTTGAGCTTAGACCGTACTTCATTAATATACTTCAAAAATTCTTAGAAAATGAATCTGAAGAAGCTTACATTTTTATCTTCGAGTTTGTGAAAGTTTATCTTATGATTAAGATTAGAAAACTATTTGAGGATGCGATTAAGCTTAGAGTTATCTCATTTTCTCTTAAGGACAAAGCCGAGAAATAATTGTATAGCTTACCCACAAATTCTATCTCAACCTAGGATGAATTTATTACTGTTTTTCTAAAAAAAAAATTCCCTATCCATAAAACAGTTAAGCTTACAAACAACATTTAGAATTTTAAGATAGTCCCAGAGGAGCCATTCTGGAAGTATTTTGATGGGTTTAAGAAAATTTTTATTCAATATCCTCACCACGATCTAGAAAAGTGATGATTATTCCAAATCATCTAAGAAAAATTAGATTACTATTTAAAAACTTACTTAGAATTGATGTGTCAAAGGGATTTCATGAATAAAAATATCGACGAAGCTTGGAAATTCCTAGAGAGTTTATCTGAGAAACCATGTAATGAGAACACTGTGATGAAAGAGTTTTATTAGTTCACCAACAAATCTAGTAGTCTTTTTCTAGAATCAACCATAATCTCTGAAGCAAAAATAGGTATAATCTTGTGTAGGTTAGATGCACTTAAAATCAAAGAATGAGTCCTAGCTCAAATCAATAAGGTTTCTATCTCATGATATTATAATTGTTTTTCTCCAGCCCATATTTCAGAGGAATTCCCTCTATTAGAAATTAATCAACCACTAGGCCAAGTAAGCGCTACAATCTAGCCTGCTGTGATTTATCCGTTTTCTCAACCTACCTGATTGGAGAAATCATCCAAATTTTGTAAGGAATAAAAATTTTTTTCTAAAAATTAAAATTTCACTCCCCCTTCAACCAAACAATTTCCTAGAGTAAACACAATTCTATTCAACTCACCAAATAATTTTCAACAACTGAATGTACCTTATCCAATCCCGCCTCCTTTGTTGGCCTTCTTTTTTTGATGATGATTTAACAAACAATTTACAACTAATATTTGTTTTAGTGTTTTATTTTGTGTCGTTCAGTATATACAGCAAATTGAGCTAAACTGATGTATTGAAGCCTATGCATATTAATTCAATCAATCAAAGTTCAAGCTTCAGAAGATTCATTCTTGGTATACTTAGTATAGGTCTATATAATGTGTGCTAATTATATAAGCTCAAATATACACACACATTTCATTTGTGAATTTTCTCAAATATAGGTGTTTTTATGCAAAATATATTCAAATATGCTTTGGACTATACAAAAACTCTTTTATAAATTCCATAAAAACATTACAAAGGTTTTCAGCTAAAATATCAAAATCAATATGTTTAAAAACATGTATTTTTAGTATGTTTGAATATTACAGAGATTTCATAAATGGTAAGAGCAATTTAAAATTTTTTTCCAACATGTTCATATTCATGATTATAAACTTTCCCAAAGTTTTACATTTTTTAGAATTTATTTGTTATTTTTAATAAGGATTTAAAATTTAATTTTAAAAATCAATACAGGCTGAAAACTGGTTATCAGTCGACTGGTCAGTCGACTGATGAAACTGCCTGCAATTGCTAAAAGTCTCAGTTTTAATTCTGGTCGACTGACCAGTCGACTGATGAGGTCATCAGTCGACTGATCGTATCATCAGTCGACCGATGAGCTGCCAATTGTCTATAACGGCCAGCTCATCAGTCGACTAATGAGACCCGTCAGTCGACCGATAAGCCCCAACGGCTATTTATCCAGCTTTTGTTATTTTGTCTTTTTTGCTAGATTTTCTTGGATTTTGTGCCTTGATTTTTCATCCTATGTATACCCTCTATTGTTTCACTTCCGAGGAAATCTAAGAGGGTTTTTAACAAGAGTTTCAAGAGCTTAAAAGTTTGTTTCTTCTCAAGTTTGAGTTTGGTGTTTGTTTACAAAAGAGGAAGCTTGCATTGTCAAAATTGAGGAATTCATCTTCAATCTTCTTAATCCTCTTATTATATTTATAGAAAAGTTTTGCTAACTCTTTTATCTAGCAATTTATTATAGATTTTCATACTCTTATTATTGCCAGTTCATTATTTGAGTTAGATTTTATATGTACTCATTTTATCACACACACCCTTATTTGAGCTTTTAGTATTTCATATATTATATATTGGGTTGTGGGATTGTGATATTGTGAGAGTGAGCTTATATTGTGTTCTCATCTATTGTAGAGAACAAAATCGTGTATTTGAGCCTTATTGTGAGTTATACGTTATATTACACTTGTATACCGAGAGAAGTGCGTGGTGAGAGACGGGGTCGGTTCTAAGAGGAGTGGGGTCGGTAGTAAAGCCTAGTGAGAGGTTGTAATTCAGAACACTTGAGGAAGGTGACACGGGCTAGGCCAACACTTAGAAAGTGTAGAGTGTGATTGCAAGTGTGTAAGTTGTAAAGTTTCCGATGAACTAGAAAACCGAGTTGTGAGGTATAAACGTTATTCGAGTGAGCGTAGAAAACCCAGTTATGATAGTAGAGATCTCCTTGAGGTGAGGAGCGGAGACGTAGGTCTAGTGGTTGACCGAACTCCGTGAACATATCGTGTGTTTGAGTTTGCTTTGGCGTTCTTTTATTTGTGCTCATGTGTTTGAGTTTGCTTTGGCGTTCTTTTATTTGTGCTCATATCTTATATCGTCATTCTTGCATTGTTTATTTATCCCACTATATTGTTTACTCTTGTGTTTATATCCTTGCATATATCTCATAATGTATCTCATTGCTAGGATATTGTCCTTTGTTTATATTGCTCATTCTTGCTCATAACACATTGTATATCTATCTTGTAAGAATAATTTGTTAATAAGTTTTAATCATTATTAATATCTAATAAGATTAGCATAAACCCTATTCACCCCCCCCCCTCTAGGGTGCTTTCATCCTTATCATCAAGCAGTAAATCCTATTCCTCTAAGTTCTGATCATGAGAAATGTCTTAGTGTCTTAGAAAAGGGTTTAGAGGATATGATTAAAGCTTCCACATAGACCACTAACATGTTGACTTAGACATCCAACACTATGAATTTCTTCATTTAAATAACTGGTCAAATGCTAAATTCCAACACTCAAGCCATAGCTAGGTTAGAAATTCAACATGGCCAACTAGCTAGTGTCGTGAGTGAAAGAGAGAAGGAAGAATTTTCTAGTCAACCTATTGTAAACACTAAGGAAGTTAGGTCAAGCCAACCTACCAAGCTCAAGTGAATGCAATCCATTCACTACGGTTAGGGAAATAGGTCGATAATCAAGTTAGAATGCCTATGAGTTAAAATTCTAAACCTGAGCAAACTCTCTCTCCTTCTGATAATTCTATTCAACAATCAATCTCTTTTGATGACCAAGAACTTAAAATCAAAACTGAGTTTGATTTTGATAGCTTTAAACTTATTGCTCTCTATCCAGATGGATTTAGGCCTAGGAAAACTCTCATCGGATAGAGAAGTTCTTAGAAACTTTCAAGCAGGTCAATGTTAACATTCCTCTCTTAGATGCCATCTAACAAATCCCATCTTATGCAAAATTTTTAAAGAATTTGTGCATTAAGAAGAGATCAATACATAATTCGAAGAAAGCCTTTTTTACTGTCAATATTAATGACATGCTCTCAAAGCCCATACATTCGAGACATAAGGATTCAAGTTGTCCTACTATCTTTTGTGTTATATGAAATACATTTTTAATAAGACAATTTTAGACTTAAGGGCTAGTAGGCCTGTCCAAACGGGACGGCCATGCCCGGCCCGGCCCAAAAAATAGAGCCCAGGCCAGGCAAAATCGGGGCCCGAACCCGGACCCAGTTGGCCCAGGCTAGGCACCGGGTCAGCACGGTTTTTTATTTTTTTTTAATTTTTTTAATTTTAATAATACATTGAAAAAATTAAACAAAATTTTGATAAAAAGAATCATATTATTAATCACTTGTAATTATATAATTGACAAATATAAAAAATTATAAAAATTAAAATGATAAAAATAACTTCTTTATTAATAATCAGTTAATCATCTATAATTATAAATTTATTTTGGAATTAGTCACATCACAATAGATAAATATATCCCAACTAGGTTGGCACCTACTCATCTATATTACTATCATTTGTATTTTTTTCTAAATTTATCAAAAATTTTTAGCTAAGAAATAAAAATTACAAACTGATGAATAATCTCTACTCTTTATCTCTATCTGCTAGTCCCAACTCTTTAAATTTATATTCAATACTAGCCATCCGATCGATGTCTTGCGTTCTCTTCTCGTACCTCCACCAATCTTATAGGCACATTGTCGCATGTATGGTATACGGATCTAACGATGTCCTGTGGTCATTGATCAAAGGTCCTACTGTGCTGAAGGAGGATTTCGAAGCTACCATAAAAACCTGCATTGTTAGTAAGTCACGAGCTATGATGGAAAATATAGGATATGAAACTATTGCATATACTTTTCACCATTGGAAAATATCGAAACTATTATTTTAACATTTAACTAAAGATGTAGTTAAATATTGATCAATTTCAAAAACTTTCGTTGATGATCCAAGTCTAGATCCACCAGTTAGCTCAGCTACCATTAATTCCCTATCAAAACTCATACCTTTTCCCCAACTTGAACTCGTAGAAGCAGAAGCTATAGACTAATGTGTACTGTAAAACCTCAGAAAATTTGAGTTAACAATTGATAAATTGAATTTATGTGTGATTAATTATAATAAGTAGATATTTATTGTAAAAAATATCATTAAATAGTGTATGAGTACGCTAACAAGTGTTTTTAGTATAAACAAGTTTATTCATGAGAAAGAATCAAGTCGAAAACATGCATAATGGTCAAATCCTGGGAATCTGGAAAATTCCAGTCCGGTCGACCGCAGTTCGGTCGACTGCCACGATAGACCGCGAAACCTAAAACTATTTTTCCTGTTTTGACTTGGTTTCAGGTATTTGAGGCCCATATTCGTTTTCTCTGATATATACACATATTGTTCACGAGTTTTTATATATTTTTCACTAATCTAAAAACCCTAGCATCCACCAAACTCTCCTAAAAACCCTAAGGGGGTGTTAGTCAATTGGGACATTTTCATGCAAAATAGGATAATTGTTAAAGTAGAATAATTTTTCGCTAGTGGAATATTTTAGTGGGATAAATAGGAACAATTTTGTGAAGCGGGATATTTTGATAAATAACATCAGATAAATTTTTATAATCATGAAATATATATTTATGCACTTTTAAGATATAAATATTATTTATGTATTTTAAACTTACTATTATTGATTGATAATTACTTACAAGAATGTTCTTTACTATTAAATAACTTTTGTTAGACTATAAGATTTTAATAATTATTATTATAATGATGGTGATAACCATAATAGGAAAGAAGTAAAAAAAAAAAAGAAATATAAAAAATAAAAAATAACAAAATAAATATGAATTCTAGTTTTTTACCACCTAGTTCCAAGCTAAAACTTGAAAATTTGAGAGACTAGAACTCTTATTTTTGTATAAGAAAATAAGAAAGTAGGATAATTTTATACCATTATCCGAATTCTAGTTTTGTTAGAGTTCTACTTGACTAACACTATAAAATTTTATTCTAGTTTTAGTTCTATGTGACTAACACCTTAAAAGTTTATCACACATATTATCCCAGTTCTAATTTTAAGTTCTAGGTGACTAACCCCTCCTAATTTGATTTTGAGAGAGAGATTAAGGGCTCTAAGGCAAGACTTTCGGTTTGTGGCTTGGAGATTTACTTTGGAATCATATCTTTCACGTTTTGTATTAAGTCTTAGCCGAGTTTCATCTCTGCTAATCTCCCCCCTTGTTTTAAAGAATTTTAAATGAGTTTCTAACGAGTTTTATTGGGCCAAATTGACTAATTTGTGTATAAAAATCAAATTTTTTGTATTATATGTATAAAAATCTTTTCACGTTTAAAAGTTTAAGAATGAAATTACATAAGTGTTTTAAGATCTGAGAGTAATTAATAACATGGTTTAACTGAATTTTAATGATTTTTTTCGTATTGATGTTTCGTGCATGTTTAAGAGTTTATTTATGATTCATTATGCAATTAATTATGTTTCACATGTTTGATAATTCCTAGAGAAGTTGATTTAATGTTTACATTGTTCTACATATGTTTCAGCATGAATCGTACAAGTTTGAATCACAAAAACACGCACAGACACAAAATTATTCAAAACTTGCACAGAACTCTGGAATTCGGTTCGGTCGACCGCGTGCCAGGCAGAGGCCTGGGCAACTCCTGAAACACGTCGCGGTCGACCGTCGCATATATGCAGTCGACCGCCCATCACACATTTGGCCTGTGCATATTTTTCTTCACTCTTTCTATTTTCGAGAGATGTTTCTCGATGTTGTTATGTTGTATTATGAACCTTATGAGTTATTTAACACCTGAGATGTTGGTGAACACTAGATATTAACACGCACACCGAGATATATGCACATACATTTAGTTTATGATGTATTGACATGCATTGTCGATATACTTGACACACGTTGAGTTGATGAAAGTGAATTAACATAGGATAAAACATTACTCATCAGTTATGGATGCTTAGTGTGGTTGTTTATCCCATAATGAGACCTCGATTGTACCACACTAGGAGTATTTGGTTGTTTTTCTCGTAATGAGACATTGGTTATACTAAATACTCGAAGGTGATCGGTGTATTTTTTTGAGTTGCGCTGATGTGCCTATTTATCGTTGTACGATCATCTGGAAGCATATCTGGAATAGGGAGATAAAACCTGTTGCCGTAGAATGATTGAGTAAGGAATTTGAATCCACATGTTATTGTGCAAACCTTACAAGAGTATCATTATTTTATGTAGCCGGAATAGGGAGATAAAACCTATTGCCGCAGAGCGATTGAGTAAGAACCTTACAAGAGTATCGCTATTGTAAAAAGAGCGGCATACATATATATATATACAGTTGTAGTATGATCCCATGTAGTTTACCCATGATTAGGGTATACATCAGTTATATGACATACATGATATGGTATATTGTAATGTTTAAGTTGGATAACATTTTGTTATGATGTTGCCAGCTACCTGAGGGTAGTCTGAGATTTTGACAAATTGTTTCATTATGAATGAGGGTAGGAGCTATAATATTTATGTTTGTGATGATTGTTCATATATAGGTTTGAAGTTAGTAGTTAGTGATTCATTGCTTGAGATATATGATATATATATGTGTGTTTCCTTATTTGGATTATTTCACTCGACGTACTAGTCTCGAGTTGTGAATTTCTAGTTACTAATTTCAATAGCATTTTTATTCTTAGTTGAGATTGATATTTAGCAATTAATAATTTGGGATACGAGGTATATACATGAGGGTTTCCTTGTTTGGATTATTTTGCTCGACGTACCCATTCTCATGTTGTGAATCTCTAAATACCAATTTCCATTTAGCGCAATATTGATGACTTTATATTTATATGTACTAACTAGTATTTTCTTATATACTACTATCCGTTCCCCCTGGGAGTGGTAGAGATGATCTCGCTAGTGTTTTGACGCTCATAGTTTCTCCTCTTTTCAGGCTGCGAGTTCAGCGCACGAAGAGTCGCAGGTTTATGGGATTTCGTCTTAGATTCCATCTATATATATATATATATATAGTATTTTTATTTTGTAGAGGCTGAATGCCTTAGTGAGATTTATTCGACTCTTCATTCTGAGACATGATAAATTATTACAGTTTAGAGATATTCTTATTCTATTTCAGTTGGGCTCATTTGTCGATTATTTCTTATATACTTCTTCTGTGCATATTCTGTTCTTGTACTATTTCCATTATTTACCTATTTTGTACCTTTACCTATTTATTGATTCTACTAGAGAGATAGTAACTATGATGGTGAAACATATCGTAGTATGGTGTTAGTGCTTGGCAGGTTTGATAATCCAGGTTTCACTTAGGACTGCAGCTTTTTGTTAACCCTGGGGCGTCACAGTGTACTTACATCATATCTAGCTACGTACTCATCAAAAATGTATCCTTGGGAAACTACTCTAGCTTTTCATCAAAATCAAAAATAATAAAAAACCATAATTTGCAATGAAAACAAAAATGTATTTCAAAAAATAAGTTTTGCAAACACGTTTTCCCAAAAAGAAATAAAAACGAAAACGCTAAAAACTTATTTTAAAATTCAACAGATTTTGGCACCTAAATCTCTTGGTGTCGGACAGTTTAGGGACATGACCCCTATCAATATAATCCAATTCCCTTGAGTTATTGGGTTATGACCCCATTTAGGCACATTTAGTGCACGTATCTGGTCATAGCAAAAATCATACAAATAACCCATCCTATTGCAATAAGTGTAATGGAATGGATGCATTTATTTTTGTTGATCATTTTATTATGCACGAGAATCATTTTTAAATAAATGTGGTCTTTTTGGAGCATTTTGCAAATTTAAAACTTTTTTTCAAATCAAAATAAAATTTTGCCAAATGACCAAATCTACCACGAACTTTGCACTTAAACACATCAACATGCTTATGATGAATGATGGATGCATGTGTGTGTATGTGGTGAAGAAACTTGATGGGATGCACAAGGAGCAATAATATTTGAATTAGTGAGTTTTCGTGCATCATAAAAAAAATTAGCAATATGACCATTGCGACCGCAAATAGAGCATTTTTAAACTTTACCATACATGTGTGCATAGTGTATGAGTGGTTTGGAAGCATTAGCATGTGACTTAGCACACTTGTCCATAAGTTTCTTATGATTGTCAATGCATGTATTTAAAGCAGAATCTAAAGAAGAGATATGGTTTTTCATATCATTCAACTTATTGTTTGGCACAATAGCATTGGCAATAGAAGTAGAAAGAGCATGATCATTTTTGAACGTATTCAATCCATTTCTTATAGCTTCTACTTCAAACACGGCATCGATCTTTTCATGAGATAAGCTAGCAATTTCTAATGTCAAAGCATCATGATCCAATTTTAATTTTTCATTGTTATCTTTAAGGATCATATTTTCTTTAGCAATAATATCAAATTTAGATGTTAGCAAATTATGATCAGATTTCAATTTAACATGTTTGCTTTTTAAATTTATAAAATTACAATACAATTTGCTGTAGACATTCATTAATTTTTCATATGCACATGCGAGCTTTTCTATACTACGACGCCCCTGGTTTCACACAAGGCTGTAGTCCAAGGTGAACCCAAAGATGTCAAACCTGCCAAGCACCCATACTGTGCAACAACAAGTTTTACCAATCACAGCAATATCCACTAGTATAATCAAAAATAAAGTGTAGGTACAATACATGCAAAAAGAAGGAAAACAACTGCAATTGATATGATATAAGGAAGAATGTCTCATAAATAAATCATGTCTCAAAGAACAAGTCTGGAATACATCTGTCATCATGAAATATATGAATGTATCATGACATAGATAAACTAAAAATGTACAAAGGCTCACAGCCTTTACAAAGTGAGAAAAAAATAAAGACAACTCTAATAGCTGAATATAAGGTCTGTCTACTGTGGAGTCTCATCTACTAACTCATATGACAGCGGCTATGCAAGAACTCCGTCCTCATGCGACTCTCCGATGCTCTGAACTGCCTGAAAGGAAAATTTAAAATAAAAAGAGCAACAACAAAAGCGTCAGAGCGCTACAGCAAGATCACTTCCATCCGCCCCCAGGGGAAGGGCTACTAGATGTAGTGGATGCTCTATCTATTAAGCATAGTTTACCTACATCATTTCCCTCATATCTAATAGCATTAATACTTAAAAATCTACAACACGAGACGTAGTACGTCGAACGAAATAATCTAAATAAGGAAACCCGCATGTATATACCACATGTCTCAGACTGTAGATACCTAAATATCAATACCGAACTATGGAAAGAAACATCACTAGAAAATAAAACACTATAATAGACATCAACATATATGTATATATATATATATATATATATATATAACTATATATATACAAAACCAAA
>NC_033801.1:65152272-65164757 GCF_001876935.1 Asparagus officinalis | reverse complement strand
CACTTTGTAATACACTTGTACACCGAGAGAAGTGTGTGGCGAGAGTCGGGGATCGTCCCAAGAGGAGTGGCGTCGGTTGACGAACCTAGGGAGAGGTTGTATCCGAGCACTTGAAGGAGACACATCTAGTTCAACACTTGAGAGGGTGTAGTGTGGGATTACAAGAGTGTGTTAGTTGCAGAGTTTTTGGTAAACTAGAAAACCGTATTGTGTGGTGTAAACGTTGTTCGGGTAAGCGTAGAAAACCTGGTTGTGATAGTGGATTTCTCCCCGGGAGTAGGGAGCGGAGACGTAAGACGGAAGGTCCGAACTCCGTGATCATATTGTGTGTTTGTATTATTTATTTACACTATCACTCTTATCTTGTTTATGTTTATTTTACCCTTGTATTGTTTATATATCCTTGCTCATATATTTGTAATATCTCATTGCTAGGATATATTCATTAGTTTTAATTAGCATAAAATCGGATTAGATTAGCATAAGACCCTAATCACCCCCCTCTATGGTCTAACAGAATGATCCTAGGATGCTAGAACTAGAGCTCTGATACCAGCTGTAATGCCCCCAGGTTCATACAAGGCTGCAGTCCAAGGTGAAACCAGAGATGTCAAACCTGCCATGCACATACACTGTGCATAAACATGTTTCACCAATCACAGCAATATCCTCTAGTGGAACCAAATAGAAGTACATGTACAAAAACAGGCAAAATAAAGGGGATAAATATAATAGACATGATATAGAAGAGATATCTCATAAATAAAAAGAATCATGTCTCAACTATAATACATCTGATATCTAAATAATAAAAATATCTTAACATGAATCAACTAAAAAAATCGTACTAAGGCACACTGCCTTTACAATATGAAATAAAACTCTAATGTCTGGATAAAACTAAAACTATAGTAGAGTCTCTATAAGTAAAAATACGTGACGATGACTATGCCAGAACTCCGTCACCCTGCGGCTCTCCGAAACTTCGAACTACCTGAAAAGTAATTTAAAAGAAAAAGAACAACAACAAGAGCGTCAGAGCGCTAAAATAAGATCATCTCCATCTGTCCCCCAGGGAAAGGGCTGCTAGATGTAGTGAATGCTCTATCTATTAAGCATAGTCTACCTACATCATTTTTCCCGTATCTAATGGTATTAATATTTAGAAATCTATAACACGAGACGTAGTACGTCGAGCGAAATAATCCAAACAAGGAAACCCTCATGCATATACCATATGTCTTAGACTGTAGATACCTAAATATCAATACCGAACTATGGAAAGAAACATCACTAGAAAATAAAACACCATAATGGACATCAACATATAATTCTCATGTATATAACAAGAGTAAGGTATCTCGGTCATATTTATATATATATTCAGCCGTGTGACATAAACACTTTTGGCATCCACCAAAACTCAAGCTATCAAATAATCGTCTTATTTCAATTCTTTACAAGATTCTGATCTCATCGCATTATAACCACTTTTGGCATCCACCAAAACTCAAGCTATCAAATAATCGTCTTATTTCAATTCTTTACAAGATTCTGATCTCATCGCATTATCATGCAACACACACTACCCTGTAGGCATCCTAAATCAATGTACACGGCTCATTAGTCTCATCACGATCTCAGTACATAACATGAGTGTTGGACGACCTACCTTATAGGTATCCTAAAAGATGGCTCACAAGCCTTATCGCACCCTCGTGCGGACGGACTGTTAGACAAAGCATCCAAACCCGACTCAATGGCCTATAAAAATGGAATATCGATGCACTACCCCGCGTAGTACTGAACTGAGCTCATCAACGATATCCATCCCATGCATAAACTGTATAAATCTGGTATATCGATGTATTATCTCATATATAGGACTGAGTTGAGCTCATTAACGATATCTGACATGTGTATAAACTACTCTAACTCAAGTGTAATCATCTAACACTTGTCAACTCCTCTTTGGGATAACCATGTGTGTACCATGATACTATTCATATATATTCATGTCTACGCGTGTACTATCGTGCGACTCAAACCCCACGATCGCATTTCAAAACAATACAACAAATATGCTCAGGAAAGTCTTAGTAGTTGACTACTAAACTTAGTAGTCGACTACACTGAGTCCATCCAGACTATGAAATTTCAGTGTCAAACTTAGTAGTCGACTAGTAAGCACATTAGTCGACTACACTATAATAATTTAGTTTCTGTGTCAAACTTATGTAGTCGACTAGTAAACACATTAGTCGATTACACTGTACTAACTCAGTTTCTATAAACTTAAATTGGGCATGAGTAGTCGACTACTAAGCTTAGTAGCCGACTACCCTGTCAAAACGTGCATTCTTTCGTGCACGAACATGATTTTATCATTCCTCTACACTTCTTATATGATTTGATACAAAATAAAACTTGTAATATTCATCAAATTACAAGAATCATCCTGAACATGAAAACAATCTCTTAATTTGCTCTAATTAGGGCTGAACATGAAAACAATCTCTTAATTTGCTCTAATTAGGGATTAACATCCTAATTAATCAAATTTCTCAAATTAGCTCTTAATTAAACCACAAAAATTATCAACACATGATGTTAACTATGCATGAACAGAAGTAAAAATTTCATTTATACATGTCCATCTGTCTTAGGTATCACAAACCTAGGTTTTTAGTACAATTAGCTTACAAGAAACCTCAATTAGCAACTAAATAGGATTTACTCATGTGTTAAACACAATTATCAAGTTAAAAACAAAATTAACATAAACCCTAATGATCATGATCACGTTTATATCATAAACAACAAAAACACCATGTAGATCTAACAATTATTTACCATTAATATCAAAATTCTAATCTTTTTCATATTAGATTTAGATCTAAACATGTAAAATATCGATTTAAACATCTTAATTCATTCATTAACTAAGGGTGCAGGTTTGGATGCAAGTGATCTTGCCTCAAACACATAGTTGATCTCCTGAACATGCGTGCAACCTCTTTTTCCTCAGCCACAACCCTCTCTCTCTCTCTCTCTCTCTGCTTGATGTCACATCTCAAACGCCTCAAGGAATCACCAAAATCAGATTTAGGGTTTAGGGGGAGGAGGTGTGTGATGCCCCTGGGTTCACACAAGGCTGCTGTCCGAGGTAAAACCAGAAATGTCAAACCTGCCATGCACCACACCGTATAATAACATGTTTCACCATCACAATTACTATCTCTCTAGTAGAGTCAATAATAGGTGTAGGTACAAAAGCAAGTAAAAGATAATACAAGAGTCAACTGATGAAATAATAGAAATCAAATTAATATTTCATCATCTAACATACTGAAGTACAAGTCAATGTCTGAAATGAATAAACTGGAACTTCTCAACAAGTCACAAATGTTTGAATAAAAGGAAATAAGGCACACAACCTTTACAACTTCTAGAATAAACTCTCAGATGTCTAACAAAAGTCTACAGTAGAGTTCAAAAGAAAAATATAACTATAATAAATGGCTGAAGCTAAAGTGCGTTGCCATCAACCTGTGACTCTTCGGGCTCCTAACTCGTTACCTGAAAGGGGGAGGGACAACGAGTCAGGAGCCCGGAGAGTCACAGGTTGATGGCGATGTACTTTAGCTTCAGCCATTTATTATAGTTATATTTTTCTTTTGAACTCCACTGTAGACTTTTGTTAGACATCTGAGAGTTTATTCTAGAAGTTGTAAAGGCTGTGTGCCTTATTTCCTTTTATTCAGACATTTGTATTTGAGACTTGTTCAGAAGTTCCAGTTTATTCATTTCAGACATTGACTTGTACTTCAGTATGTTAGATGATAAAATATTAATTTGATCTCTATTATTTCATCAGTTGACCCTTGTATTATCTTTTACTTGCTTTTGTACCTACACCTATTATTGACTCTACTAGAGAGATAGTAATTGTGATGGTGAAACATGTTATTGCATGGTGTGATGCATGGTAAGTTTGACATTTCTAGTTTCACCTCGGACTGTAGCCTTGTGTGAACCCAGGGGCATCACAGTTTGTGAGACCAGTCCATAAGATCTAATAACGTACCGACTCCGGGATTTCGGGGTGGGGCGTTACAAGGTGGCTGTATTCTTTCGTGGAATAACTCAGAAATTAGGTTAAAAATATGTTTGCTCAAAACAAATCGAGTTTGACCCGAAAACCAAACCTGGCATGTCCAGGAAAAATCTTGATAGTCGACTACTAACCTTAGTAGTCGACTACACTGAAACTTCTGAAATCTACACTTAGTATTTTGGCTGTAACTTTCTCATACGAGATCATAATTAGGTGATTTAAGATTTGTCAGAAAGCTGTTGAAACGATCTACAACTTAGTTCTTTTGAGTTTTCCCAGAATCTAACTGTATCAGTATGAAAAACATATAAACTCAAATCTAGTCATCATTTTCCAGATTTCTTCTTCTTGCATGTTTTGTGCATTTGCGCTCATAAATCCACACATATATATTGAATCGATCTCAAATCGATTCCTAGAATACTAAAACATCAAAATATGTTATTTATTATTGTATAACATATTTATTATTATTTATCACATAATATTCAAATTATCGGGGTTTTACATTCTTCCCCCCCTTAAAAGAATTTTGTCCCTAAAATTCCGCACGTATTATAAATACAAACAAATATCTATACTTAATAGTCTAAAATGTGAGTGCTTCCACTTAACTCCTAACTAAATGGAACAATGTAAAACTCCGAAAATTTGAATATAGTGTGATAAATAATTATAAATATGTTATATAGTGAAAATAATGTATATTGATATTTGAGTATGATAGGAATTGATTTGAGATCAATTCAATGTATATTTGTGAATATATGAGTGTAAATACACAAAACATGCACATAGGCAAATAGTGAGAATCTGAGAATTTTGCATACACAAAACATGCACATAGGCAAATAGTGAGAATCTGAGAATTTTGACCAGTTGAGAGTTTCTATGTCTTGCACACTGATTCAATTAGAATCTGGAAAAGTGTATAAGAGCAAAGTTGTAGATCTCTTCAATAGATTTCCAACGAATCTTAAATCACCTCATTCTGAGATCATATGAGAAAGTTACAAACTTTTTACCGAACCCCAGTCTAAATATGGCCCAGAACCCTGCGCAGTCGACCGCCGTGGTCGCTGCGGTCGACCACGCAGCGAACCTGGTTCTGCCAGTTCAGTTTCGGGTCAAGTTTTGTTTATACCAAACCCAGTTGTTACCCCACTTATATATACTCGTTTTGAAGCCCTCAGAATCCTCTTTGGAACCCTAATAGCCTCAGCCCCCTCCTCTCCCTTCCTCAAACCCTAGTTTGCATTTTTAGTGATTTGGGAGAAGCTTCGAAGGATTTTCAGCGGATTTTCTTGGTGTTTCAACAAAGGAGATCATTCTCCTGCAGATCTAGGAGCTCAGAGGCGAGTAACATCTCGCCCAACTTCACCCTTTTCGTTTTTATGCTTAAATTGGGATTTAATCCGATTTTATTGAGCCTAAATCGTATTTTATGTAGATAAAGTAGATCATTATGGCGTAAGATGTGAGAATCATATATTTCAGTTTTAAAAGTTCACTAATGATTTTTAATTGAATGAGATTTTGATCTGAAACGTTTTTATGAAGGTTTAAATCTATTATTACTGTTTAAGAACTTTTAAAATCATGTTGATTAAAGTTTAGGATTTTTGGTAATGAGGTTTTAACTATTTAAACTTATTGTTTACTGCCATATATCACTATTGAAATGTTTAAATTAGGTGGGTATAGAAATTCCCAAATTGTTAATGAGTTTCGAAGCTGACAGAAACCCAGACTGGGATTCTGTACGCTTGGCGGTCGACCGCAGCGGACTCAGCGGTCGACCGTCGTGAGATTTTGGCTAGCAGAATCGCTTCTGCTCTTTGAGCGGTCGACCGGCATGACCTCTGCGGTCGACCGCCGCTCAATTTTGAGCCCAGTGAGTTTCGGCTCAGTGAGCGGTCGACCGGAGGGGTCTCTGCGGTCGACCGCCGCACTGTTTGTGCATATATTTGTGTTGGTTGTGCATTTTATACGTCCGAGAGGTCGCCTCGATTATCTGACACTACATTGCAATGATAGTGACTTGTCTATTCATGTGAGTTGACACTTTTGACACAAGTTTAGACCCGTACATCGAGACACGTGCGGGTTTAGGATATGTATATCTTTCCACATATACCTTTGACAATTGCATCTCTTTACTTATAGTCCATTTGTTGGGCATACATTATTATTGATCCATGTATTGGATACTTATCACTTCGGTCCATGTGCTGGACACGTATTTTTCTTCAGTCCTCGTGTTGGACATGTATTACTTTTTAGTCCTCGTGTTGGACATGCATTACTTATTTAGTCCTCGTGTTGGACACATTACTTATTTAGTCCTCGTGTTGGACATTCACTTTACTCAGTCCTCGTGTTGGACTATAATCCATTGAAGTCCTCGTGTTGGGCTACAATTTATTTCAGTCCTCGTGTTGGACATTTACATATTAGACCACGTGTTGGACATTTACATATTAGACCACGCGCTGGATATTTGTTAAGCTATAAGTATGACACTCATCTAAATCAGGACATAACTTGATTACATGAGATTTGGACATGATAGCTACCTAGACTGGACACGACACTTATGTGATATTGACATTTGACACTTATATGGTTTTGACGTGACTGTTGATTAAGTATTGAGATGAGTTGTTTCTTTCAGTTTATTATTCATGTATTAGACTTGGGTTTGGTGATTAGGGATTTACAATTTGAGATAAAAGGTATATACATGAGGGTTTCCTTGTTTGGATTATTTCGCTCGACGTACCTATGCTCGTGTTGTAATTTCCTAAATACTAAAACCCATTATTTGCTAGGAATAATGATTTTAACTATTATGTAATAACTGTACTTTCTGTATACAACAAGCCCTCTCCCTTGGGGTTGGTTGTGATGTTGCTCGCTAGCGCTTTGACGCTCGTTGTCCCTCCCCCTTTCAGGTAACGAGCCAGGAGCCCGGAGAGTCGCAGGTTGAAGGCGACACGCTTTAGCGTTCAACTGACTATTTTTAGATATGTTTTATTTTGGAGCTCCACTGTAGACTTTGTTTAGATGTTTGAGGACTTTATTCTAGATGTTGTAAAGGCTGTGTGCCTTATTTCCTTTACTCAGACTTATTGTATTTGAGATTTGATAAGAACTCCAGTTTATTCATTTCAGATATTGACTTTGTATTTCTATATGTTGGATGATGAAATATCATTTTGATCTCTTTCATTTCATCAGTATTTCTTGTATTATCTTTTACTTGCTTTTGTACCTACACCTGTTGTTGACTCTACTAGAGATATGTTAATTGTGATGGTGAAACATGTTATTGCACGGTGTGGTGCATGGCAGGTTTGACATTCTTGGTTTCACCGAGGACTGCAGCCTCGTGTGAACCCAGGGGCGTCACAGTTGGTATCAGAGATCTAGTTCCAGTATCCTTAGGACATTCCTGTGTCGAGTCGTGGAGCTAGGATAGAGTTTCTTAGGATTCTTGTATAGGGTCCGATAAGGATTTCCTAGTATGAGTGAGGACGATATATGCGTATATCTCAAAATTTGAGAATTTTTTTATGACAACTAATTTTGTATAAATTCAAACAGTTGTGCAAATACTATATGATGTGAAAATTGTGTCATGATACGCTATTTATAGACGTCTATTTTGGCTCACAACTCTTATTTTCTTATGACCAGAAAGATGGCAGGACGTGGTAGGCCTAGAAAGATGACAGGACGTCGTAGGCCTCGTACTCGGAGAGCTGGGCAGGCAGAGTCGCAGCAGACTCCATCTGAGCAGCAGTCGGCTCAATCCGAGCCTCGACAGACTCCACCCGAGCCGCAGCAGGCTCCTCAGTATTTGGTGGACATCATGGCTCCTCTTATTGCCCGGATGACAGCAATTGAGGAGCTTGTGGTGAATCATATTGCACCACCACCATCAGTAGCTAGAAAAGTCATTTCTCAAGAAAATGGGACGACTAAGTTTCAGAAGAACAAGAAAGGGCACCCCGGAGAGACCCTTGATTGGATCCCAACAGCATCAGCAGAGCCCTCATAAGAAGGGATCTCAACAGGATCAGAGAGCAAGTCAGCAGCACAAGTTCCGGGGATCTTGTTTTAACTATCGCAAGGTCGGACACAAGGCATTAGAGTGCCGTAGTGCACCAACAAGAGCTCAGAAGAGAAATGGTCCAACTCAGCAGCAACGGAAGACTGAAGGGCAGGTTCTAGCACTCCAGGAGGTTTCCCAGGGGCAGATTGTCCCATATTCTCCAGCACCAGTGACAGAGCAGTCTTTAGCCACCGGCAGAGTATATGCAGTAGTCCCGCATGATCATGGAGCTAATGGAGCAGTTTTGGAGGGTACGTTCTTTGTGAATCCCTTTTTCCACCCGTATTCTTTTCGATTCGGAATCGTCGCATTCCTTCATATCGCATGCATTTATGGCTAGACTCCAGCTGGTAGCTCAGCCTCTAGACACCCCTTTTATCTGTTTCACCCCTTTAGGAGAGGTATCGCTTCTGGAGAGCGTTTGTAGGAGGTGTACCGTCAGTTTAGACGAGTCGGAGTTCATAGTTGATTAGATAGTGTTTCATATGTCCGAGTTCGATGTCATCCTTGGTAAGGATTGGTTATCTTCCTACCGTGTTAGTATTGACTGCTTTGCGAAGACAGTCAAGTTGCGAGCGTCCGACGGGTCCGAGATGATTGTAGCCGCCTCTCAGGGCAACCGACTTGCGGAGTCATTTCTAGCGTACATCGAGAAGGTGATGTGACGGGATCAGGGTGCTGAGTTATTGGAGACTAGAGTTGTCTCAGAGTATCAGGATGTCTTTCAGGACATACCTGGATTACCTCCAGTGAGAGAGGTGAAGTTTTGCATTGAGTTGCAGCCAGGCACAGCCCTGATATCCCGCGCACCCTATCGTATGGCACCAACTGAGATGAGGGAGCTTCAGACCCAGTTGGACGAGTTATTAGCTCAGGGCTTTATTCGCCAGAGTCATTCTCCGTGGGGCGTGCCGGTCCTCTTCGTGAAGAAGAAGGATGGTAGTATGAGATTATGCATAGATTATCGAGAGTTGAACAAGGTCACTATCCGGAATAGGTACCCACTACCTAGGATTGATGACTTGTTTGACCAGTTGCAGGGTGCGCAGTATTTTCTCGAAGTTTGATCTTCGTTCTGGTTATCATAGTTGCGGGTTCAGGAGATGGATTTTCCCAAAACCATTTTTCCTAATTCGATGTGAATCTTTAGAGTTTCTAGTCAGGCCATTCGGGTTGACTAATGCACCCGTAGTATTCATGAATGTGATGAACCGGGTTTTTCCGTCCCTTCATGGGCAAGTTAGATATTCTCATATTTTCGAGATCAGAGGCAGAACACGAGTAGCATTGCAGACTCTTCAGGAGCATCAGTTACATGTCAAGTTCAGCAAATATGGGTTTTGGTTTTCAGAAGTTAGACTTCTCGGCCACGTCAACAGCAGAGAGGGCATGGCAGTGAATCCGGCTAAGTTTACAGCAATTCTTGTTTTAGAATCGCCGAAGATGGTGACAGAGATTCGAAGCTTCTTGGGTTAGCCGGTTATTACAGGAAGTTCACCCTAGACTTTTTGAAGATTTTGACACCACTTACATGCCTTACGAAGAAGAGTATACAGTTCGTTTGGAGCATGGAGTACCAGGAGGCCTTGATACCTTAAAGGCTAAGTTGTCCACAGCGCCAGTTTTGATTATTCCGAATAATGACGGGACATTTGTGGTCTACACAGATATATCATTGGCAGATTTAGGAGACGTTTCGATGCAAACTCAGAGAGTAGTAACATATGTCTCACGGTAATTTAGAGTGCATAAGCAGAACTATCCCACTCATGACTTGGAGTTAGCAGCAGTGATATTTGCACTGAAGTCATGGAGACATTACTTGTATGGAGTGCAAATTTAAGTTGTTCATCGACCACCAGAGTTTGAAGTATCTTTTCTCCCAGAAGGAACTCAACCAGAGACAGCGACGGTGGATTGAGTTTATTGAGGACTATGAATTCTAAGATGTACAAGGACTTAAAGAGACACTTTTGGTGGAGTGATAGGCGTAGGAAGATTTCAGAGTATATAGCTAAGTATCTTACCTGTCAGTAAGTGAAGGTGGAACATTAGAGACCGGTAAGAACACTTCAATCTTTTCCCATTTCGAAATAGAAGTGGACGGACCTTTTCATGAATCTTATTGTAGGGTTGCCGAAGTCGAAGAAAGAAAATGATTCTGGTTGGATGATAATGGATATACTAGTGAAGCCAGCATATTTCATTCCAGTAAGGACTACTTATATAGCCGAGGCATATATGAGGATATTTATTTGGTAGATAGTTCGACTTCATAGAGTTCCAAGTACGATGGTATCGGATCGAGATTCAGCGTTCATTCTGCACTTTTGGAAGGATTTCCAGAATTCTTTTGGCAACAGATTTATCTTACAGTAGTGTATTCTACCCACAGACGGATGGTAAGATGGAAAGAGTAAATCAGATGTTGGAGGACATGTTGCGGGCTTGTGCCATTTACTTCCAAAGTCAACTGGGAGGATCATATTCTACTGATAGAGTTCTCTTATAACAACAGTTATCAAGCGATAATTGGTGTGGCCCCGTATGAAGCATCGTACGGGAGGCCTTGCAGATAACCTATATATTGGGTAGAGCAGGAGGATATTTTAATGCTTGGGCCAGAGCTTATGAGATAGATTTCTGAGAAAGTAACATAAATCAGAGAACAGGTTCTAGCTGCTCAGAGTCAGCAAAAGAGCTATGCAGATAAGAAATGAGGACATTTAGAGTTTCAGATTTGAAGAGTTAGTTATGCTGAAAGTATCGTCTATAAAAAGACGTTCAGCGATTCGGAAGGCGGAGAAAGCTTGAACTGAGATATATTGGACTGTTTCGGATTTTGGAGCTTATTGGGGCTGTTTCATATGGATTAGACTTTCCAGCATCGATGTCTACTGTACATAAAGTGTTTCATGTTTCAATGTTCAAGAAACAATTACATGATGAAGAGCAGCAGTGAGTGTTGAACGCATCGGAGATTTAGCTTCAGGATGATTTGACTACGATTGAAATCTCAGCTTATATACTTGCTAGAGAAGACAAGAAATTTAGAAACAGTATATTTTTTCCCCTTGGTAAAAATTCAGTGGAACCGGAAAGGAGTTAAGGAGGTTTCTTGGGAGCATGATGAGGACATGCGTCGCGACTACCCACTCCTGTTTGAACAGGTAAATTAATTTTTATGATATGTGTTTTATATTATGTTTACATCTTGGGTTATATTTACATTTAACACTAGAATGTGAATATTTTTACTTAATTCTTAATCTTTTTTTGGAACACATGGTATATATATGGGGGGTTCCTTGTTTTGATTTTTCACCCGATGTACTAGTTCCACTAGATTAGGGTTCGAGCGGGAATATTACCATTTTAGATCGTTAGGTATAAATATTTCTATATGTTCATCTAGAAGTTCATATTGCGAGATGCGTATGATTTCCGAATTTTGAGGACGAAATTCTTTTAAGGGGGGAAGAATGTAAAACCCCGAAAATTTGAATATAGTGTGATAAATAATTATAAATATGTTATATAGTGAAAATAATGTATTTTGATATTTGAGTATGATAGGAATTGATTTGAGATCAATTCAATGTATATTTGTGAATATATGAGTGTAAATACACAAAACATGCACATAGGCAAATAGTGAGAATCTGAGAATTTTGACTAGTTGAGGGTTTCTATGTTTTGCACACTGATTCAATTAGAATCTGGAAAAGTGTATAAGACCAAAGTTTTAGATCTCTTCAATAGATTTCCAACGAATCTTAAATCACCTCATTCCGAGATCATATGAGAAAGTTACAACCTTTTTACCGAACCCCAGTCTAAGTATGGCCCAGAACCCTGCGCAGTCGACCGCCGTGGTCTCTGCGGTCGACCGCGCAGCGAACCTAGTTCTGCTAGTTCAGTTTCGGGTCAGGTTTTGTTTATACCAAACCCGGTTGTTACCCCACTTATATATACTCGTTTTGAAGCCCTCAGAACCCTCTTTGGAACCCTAATAGCCTCAGCCCCCTCCTCTCCCTTCCTCAAACCCTAGTTTGCATTTTTGGTGATTTGGGAGAAGCTTCGAAGGATTTTCAGCGGATTTTCTTGGTGTTTCAACAAAGGAGATCATTCTCCTGCAGATCTAGGAGCTCAGAGGTGAGTAACATCTCGCCCAACTTCACCCTTTTCGTTTTTATGCTTAAATTAGGATTTAATCCGATTTTATTGAGCCTAAATCGTATTTTATGTAGA
>NC_033801.1:65130606-65151272 GCF_001876935.1 Asparagus officinalis | reverse complement strand
GGGACCAACTACACCAGTTGATACACCCCCAGCCGTTACACCTCCACCACCCCCAGTGATTCAAGGGAAAGAAGGTATAACTTGAGCAATTGAGGAATGTCATTTATTTCTTCATCAAGGCTTTTGACGGATTTCTCCTTTTTGTGTAGGGCTTTATTCTCGGCTTCACGTCCTTGTGAAGGAGTTATTATCAGACAGCGACCCAGAGAAGATTGTCATCTGTATAGAGATCCGTTCCTTCTTCTCCTTTGTGAATGCTATGATTGACAAGCTCTTCCACGGCGGACTTTCCCTTCACCAGTTCAAGCCATTCATTGATCTTAAGATAAATTCCATAAGGGATGCAGGGTACCCAGATCTGGCGAAGTCTATTGTTGATGATCTTGACTGCCTAGAGCGTGAGCTTCAGACGTTTCGTGAGCTCCGGGATGCAGGTGCCTCTTCATTCATCGCTGCCGAGTTGGATACTCACTTACAGACATGGCGCGATGCTAGGTTTCTTGCTGAGTTCGACATTCAGGTGCAGCGGGATCGAGTGGACCGAGTTGAGGCCCACCTTGCTGCTAGATCATCTTCACTCACTGAGCTTGACTCTTCTATTACCTCTTGTGAGACCCAGATAGACCAGCTCCGAAGAGAGCTCCATGAGAAAGAGGAGACTTTGAGTATTCTTCAGATGACGAAGATACAGGATCAGCAAGCCCACACTGCTTTATCTGAGGAGTTGAAATCTTTGAAGCAGAAGCTGACCGAGACGGAGGAGGTTGCTGCGAAGACTTTAGCTACCAACGAGGAGTCCATCAGAGCTGAGCTGAGGCAAGCCTATGATGAGAAGCTTTCCAAGCTTAATCAGCAGATTTTTGGCCATGTTTTTGATGTATGATTTCATTTGCTGAATGTCTTGACTTTTTATCCTTTTAGTGGAACTGGTTTCTTTTATCTTTATCTTTATTATGATTCCTCATTCCGTTTGAAATGATTGACCATAATACTTTTAGGATTTTTGGCAAACCCTCAGCCATCAACGGATTTGATTAGCCTTTACCGACTACCGTTTGAGTCGGGCTAGCATGCGGATTGTCTAAATCCGTTCCGCATGTCACGTTGTGCTAAGAGAGTGAATTCTCTGAGGCTTTGTGCTATGATATTGAATACATAGACTTCGCCATTGTTACGGGAATAAGCTACCCGGTGACACGTGTTAGGTGTTGACTTTAGGATTTTTGGCTAACCCCCAGCCTTTAACGGGTTTGATTAGCCTTTACCGACTACCGTTTGAGTCGGGCTAGCATGCGAATTGTCTAAATCTGTTCCGCATGTAACGTTGTGCTAAAGGAATGAACTCCCTTAGACTTGATGCTACGGCTCCGAATACGTAGACTTCGCCACTGTTATGGGAATAGGCTACCCAGCAACGTGTATTAAACGTTGACTTATCCCTCCTTAGGCTTCGGGATAAAATACCCCAGAATCGAACTCTGGTGTCTTTTTCACAGAGAAAGACTAAACCGGCGACACGTGTTAGGTGTCGACATATCCTTTCTTAGGATTCAGGATGAAATTCCCCATGCGTGTAAGGCATGGATTTTGGTGTTATTAATAACAACCTGTCACAATGTTGAATATGTGAACGGGTGTTCTTTTTAAACGGTTAAGAACTAACCGGCAGCGCGTGTCAGGCGCAGACTTATCCTTGCTTAGGTTTCAGGATAGAATACCCCAGAATCGAACTCTGGTAATCGAACTCTGGTATCTTTTTCTACGGAAAAAGACTAAACCGGCAGCGCGTGTTAGGCACAGACTTATCCCTGCTTAGGATTCGGGATAAACTTCCTAGGACAAATTTTGGAAAGATCGGTGCGGGAAAGGAAGAATTTTATATTCTATTTCCCGGTCTTCTTTTAGGGTGAAGGCAAACCCGAATAACAAGGAAGGAAGAATTTTATATTCTATTCCCTGATTCTGGAAAGGAAGAATTTTATATTCTATTTCCAGCGAAGAAGAAACTAGAAGTGGGGTGTCCACTCCGAGAATCTGGAAGATCTAGATAAACTTACCTTTTATAGGATTGGTTATCTGATCGAAAGATGAATTCTTCGTTTATCGAAGCGAAATTTCAACTTTGATTATAACTATAAAAAAGTTTAACCAAAGAGAAAGGAGGGGAGTTCTTTCGTTTATCGAAAGGGGACTCCGAACTGAAAATGGACTTCTTGTTCATGGACGGAATCAAGAGGGCCGGATAAACATTTTTGTGGATTCACCGCCAGTTGGACTTGATCAGTGAAAGATTTTGGTGGTAAAGATGTTTTTGGGTTATCCTCTAGAATATTGAGTGTAATATTCTTCGAGGAACTTCCCGGTAAATGGGTTATCCTGAATGTACTAGGGATAGTACTTTTTCAGGAACTTCCCATTTATTGGCATTAATTGCCTGGCGCCTTCTTGAGTAATCAGGCGATATGCGCCGTTTGAATAGACTGTGTCTATTATAAACGGTCCTTCCCATTTGGGTTCGAATTTACCTTTCTTCTTGGAGGTGAGAATTATTGGTCGGCGAGCAGCGAGGACCAGATCTCCTTCCTTGAAGCTTCTTCGGCGGACTCTTTTGTCAAAAGCCCTTGACATCCTAGCCTGGTAGAATTCGATATGTTGTTGAGCTTCCAAGCGCTTTTCATCCAACCTTTCGAGTTCTTCGAGACGTTTTTAGTGTTGTTCTTCTGTCGTCATCTCGGTCGCAAGGGCGATCCGAAGGGATAGAATTTGGATCTCCAATGGTAGCACAACTTCACATCCGTATACCAACGCTCGAACGGCCATGACGTGGTTGACGTGTGCAACTGCTCTGGCGGTTGATGCATATAATTCGCATGTATCTGACAAGCGTGGCACTCTCGTGCGTGTTCGATTGCATCTCGAACCATCGTTGGCCAGAAATATCCCATTCTCCTGATGCGATCATACAGTTTGGGACCGGGCTGATGCGCACCACATTCTCCTTCGTGTGCTTCCTTAAGAACTTCTTCTGCTTCTTTGTTCGAAAGGCATCGGAGTAATAAACCATCGTACCCTCTACGGTATAACGTATGGGTCTCGGCATTATAGAAGAATCTTGGTGCTCTTCGGCGGATTGATTCCCTTTCTTTTACATCCTCTGGCAAAATACCATATTGGACATAGTCAATGATAGGAAAACGCCAATCTCGTGACTCAGACCCAATTTGAGTCGAATTCACCTCCTTGGCATTCATATTTCTATCATCTTCTTCTTCCATATCGTATATGGGTACGCAGAGTTGATGCGTCCTTACTGTGACTAACTGCTCAGTTTCGGGGGGCTGTGCAAGTGATACCGCTAGTGCTGCCAGTGCATCCGCATAAGCGTTCTGGAGACGAGGGATATATTCAATGAAGAATTCTTCAAAAGATTCTGCCATTTTGATGGCCTCCTGGTGGTACGGGATCAGGTCTTGGTTCCTGACTTCATACTCTCCACGGACTTGGTTGACTATCAATTGAGAATCCCCAAAAGCTTCGAGATATTCGACCCCCAGCTCCTTGGCGAAACTGAGTCCAATGAGAAGCGCGTTGTACTCGGCTACGTTATTGGAGCACGGACTAGTCAATGAATAAGCTCGAGGCATCACATGCTTTCCCGGGGAGATTAAGACAACTCCAACCCCGGAGGAAACTGTGGAACCTCCTGGGGTTATTACCCTATTAACTGACCTTGAGGCACCATCGAAATATAATTGCCATACTTGTTGGTGCGACGTAGTGTTAACCTCGTGGGTTTCGTCCGGCAAGTCATCATATACTTCTGCCGTATCTGTGGTCGGGTTTGCCGCCAGAAGATCACAAATCGCTTGTCCTTTGATCGACTTCTGTTGTTTGAAGTGCAAATCATATTGGGACAAGAGAAGGGCCCATTTCGCTAACCGCCAATTCATAGTGGCCGGTTGCGTCATAAACACCCGTACTGGATTAACATTGGAAATGACGTAAATCGTCTGTCCAACCAAGTAATGCCGCATCTTTTGTATTGCGAATACCAATGCGAGGTATTCTTTCTCAATCATCGGATATCGAGACTCGGCGCCTATCAAGGTCCGACTTAGGTAATAAACTGCCTGTTCGTGACCGTTATCGTCGTCTTGTGCTAGTAAAGCACTTATCGAGTGGTTCATCGCCTTGATGTAAATCAAGAACGGTTTACCCGATTTCGGTGCAACGAGAACATGAGGATTCGTCAGATACGTTTTGATATCTTCGAATGCTTTTTGGCAGGCGTCGTCCCAGATGAATGACACCCCTTTCTTGTTTAGCTTAGAGAATGGTTGGCACTTCCCAGAAAGGTTTGAGATGAACCGCCGGATGTAAGCTAGCCGCCCTTGCAATCCTCTGAGCTCTCTCAAATTTCTAGGAGGTTGCAGTTCGTGTATCGCCTTCACTTTGTCAGGATCGATATGTATACCTTTAGTAGTGACGACGAATCCAAGGAATTTTCCGCTAGACATTCCAAGGAAGGATTTAGTAGGGTTCATCTTCAATTGATGGCTTCGCATGAGATCGAACATCGTCTTCAAGTCCTTGATGTGATCTTCTTTGTTGCGACTTTTCACAACCAAGTCATCAACGTAGCACTCGACTGTTTTCCTGAGATGTTCTTGGAAAATCTTAGTCATTGCTCGTTGGTATGTGGCGCCTGCATTCTTTAGACCGAATGGTATCACCGTGTAGCAGAATACACCGAGGGGCGTTCTGAATGCTGTATGCTTCTCGTCATCTGGGTGCATCTTGATTTGGTTATATCCTGAGAAACCATCCATAAAAGACATTCTCTCAAATCCGCATGTATTGTCAATAATAACATCCGTGATTGGGAGAGGAAAATCGTCTTTTGGACATGCCGTATTCAGGTCTCTGAAATCAATGCAAATCCTGATTTTACCGTTCTTCTTCATGACTGGAACGATATTGGCTAGCCAATCTGGATGTTGCTCCTCTCGGATAAATCCTGATTCGATTAACTTCTTAACCTCTGCCTCGATGACTTCCATTATCTGCGGACGAAACCGTCTTTGCTGTTGCTTGACAGGTTTGGCATCCGGCTTGATATCGAGGCGGTGCATTGCCACATTGGGGTCGAGCCCTGGCATATCCTCATAGTTCCAAGCGAAGACGTTAATATACTCCCTGATGAGAGCAATTAACTTCTCCTTCTCATTTGAGGGAAGACTATCGCTGATGAATATCGGCTTTGGGTTGGCCTCATCGCCCATGTTAACTTGGACTATTTTATCCTCAGTGAGGGGTTCTATCTGTTCGAACCTGTCACCATACTGCATATTCAGATGATGAACCCACGGGTCTTCCCATGTTGGCATTTGATCATCGTCCTCTATTGTGGACGGATCAGCTGTAGCCATGTTCGCCATTAGGGTTTTGAATGCCTCCCCTAGACTTGTGTCGGAATTCCCAGCTGAAGAATCAGAAAAGTATACGTTCTTAGTTTTGTTAGCAATTTGATCTATAATTTGCCAACTGCATTCATCATCAGACGAGGAAACATAGCCTAAGCCTCGCCCGTATTTATAATGATCCTCGGGTTTCCCTTTTGGTACATATACCGCTTTGGCTGGAGTACGAGTACCTCGATCGAAGTATAGACCTTCTCCGAGTGTGAAATCGTACCCCTGCTTTTCCATGAGCTTGCGCGCTTCCGGACTATACTTAGATAAATGCCGACCAGGTTTGTCATCATCTTCATCTTCGCTTAAGAAATGATCTGGTAATGGGGAACTTTTTCCTTTACCGTAAATCACTTCTTTTGCGCCTCTTATTTTGTTCGGGACGACCATGGTTGTTCCGAAAGAATGCTGGAGGCGTTCTTTTGTTACATAGGATGACCGAAGCGGCATATACAAATCAGGATTATTATACAATTCTGTTATCACATCATCAAGAGACAGGGAGTACTCCAAATCGTTATTTATTTTAACATCGACAAGTTGCCAATTACAACCTCCATCTGACGATTGTTCATCATCAAGATTGATTACAAAGGGTACAATGTCATTTAAAACAAAACCACCATTGTAACCAAATCCGGCTTCGGTATCAGCTTCTTCTTCGCTGTCCGTGCCTTGGGCCGATGATTCAGTATCGGATTCGTTACCATAAAGGAGAGAATCAGTGAAATAATTCTCATACCCTTTGAATGGTTGCTTATCCGCGACCACCGTCCTAACCTTATTATCAGTGTCGACATACTTTAAACACTGATGGAGTGTGGAGGGAATTATAACATTACTATGGATCCAAGGCCGACCCAATAGTAAGTTATATGAAGTTTCGGCATCGATCACATAACATGTGACTTCTGTCTTCAAATCTCCCATTTGACACTTTATCCGGATTTTACCTAAAGGTCTTGACCCGCTGATATTGAACCCGTAGATAACAGTGCCTGTGGACGCCAACTTGCTAACTGGAATACCAAGGAAATGCATCAAGCGAAGCGGCATAATACTCACAGCAGAACCCGGATCCACTTGGATTCGGTTGACTTTGCTGGAGCCGATATACCCGACGAAGTATAGCGGTCGATCGTGGTTCGAATTCTTCGTCTGCATATCCTCTTTGGTGAAAGTAATGCAGGGAAGGTTCTTAGTCGCTATATTGCAGTGTTGACTCAACGGTTCTGGCTCTTCAGGCACCGGCTTGATTTGAGTCAGAAACACCTCTGAATTGGCCAACGCTTCTTGCAAAGCCTCCCTTTGAGCCATTATATCGAAGACTTGCGGAGTCTTCGAGCTTTCCGGTTTGTCTCTTCCAATCGGGCGACTGAAACGAGACTGCTTCGGATTCTGCACCTCCTGGGGATTCTTTTCTTTCGGTTTATTCACCGACTGTCGTCGAGCCTTTTCGCCCTGTGTAGGACTTGTAATCACCCCCATCTCCGTGAGAGTTTTGGCTGGTCCCCGTTTATTCACCCCCTGCTCACTAGGTGGTGGATAGTTGTAGTGATACTCATTTCCACTTCTAGTGGCGAAGACTTCTTGTTCTTCTTCGAAGAGCAAAAAAGTAGGAGCTTCATCGCCATCCTCCTCGAAGATTGCGGAAGTCGCATTGCAGGACTTGCCTTTGCCCTTTCTTCTCGAGGAAGTCGCCCACTGTTCGTCTTCAATGAGATCAGGATGAACCCATAGGATTTCGCCGTTTGGGGCTGTGTGTGGCACAAGTCCTTTTTGGCGCTGTCCATGTGGGTCATCGTTCACTGTCTTCATTCCTACTTTGGTGATGCGCTCTGGTTTGAACCATGTTGTGGGCACCGATCCAAAGCTGATTGAAACCGCATTTGCTCCAACATTCTTGGACGGCTTCGGGGTTATGACGCCTACATCAATTAGCGCCTGGATCTTGTCCTTGAGGTGGTAGCACGACTTCGTAGGGTGATGGACCGCTCTATGGTATGCACAATACCTCGGATCCGTCACTTTGCTAGCCCCTTCTTGATCCACAATCGCTGGCAGCTGAATTTTGTTGTTCTCCAACAAGTACTTAAAGATGCCGGGAACCTCGTCATCCTTGAAGGAGTACACCTTAGGAAACCTCGGTTCCGAAGATTTCTGTTTCTGAGGCCGTTGTTGCCATTGTCCCCGAGATTGTTGTGGTGCTTGTTGCTGCGGCTGTTGCTTGTTGTGGCGCTCGTTGCTGCTGCTGCTGTTGCTGTTGCTGAGGTTGCAATTGAAAGGTTTGATTAGCATCAACTGCATTAGCGTGTGCCTTACCTTTCCCCCGTGGGACGAAATTCTGTTGTGGAGCATTCGTCGCCTGTTGGCCTCTCTCTGCCTTCTTCCTCCTTAGGAATCGCTCTGCTTGCTCTCCTCGGACCTTCAGATCCTTCCATGTCTTGGACGGTGCTGTCCCCATTGCTTCCAACACGTCCAGTGCGAGGTTGTTGTGGCAAGTCTGGAGGATGAATTCCTCGGTGATCGGGTCCCGACAGTTCATCGCCTTGTTCCGGAACCTCTTGACAAAGGTGTCAACCAATTCCCCGTCTTTCTGTTTCTCGTCAAGCAATGACCCGATGGATATCTCTGTGTCATCATCGAAGAAGTTGGCGAGGAATTTGGTCTCCATGTCGTCCCAACTGTTCACACTACCTGGCTTGAGGCGGCGATACCAATCGAAGGCGGCTCCGCATCCCAGCTGTTCACGCTTCCTGGCTTGAGGTGGCGATACCAATCGAAGGCGGCTCCGCGAAGAGTGCCGACGAATGACCGTACCATCAGAGGCTCATTGCCGGAGATAACTCCCAGGTGCGATTTGAAGTAAATCAAATGCTGGGTGGGTGAACCCATCCTATTAAACGGCGTGAAGTTAATTAGGTTGAACTTCTCCGGATATGGGATTGATTCCCACTCTCTTGGGTATGGACAAGGAATGCCCGTATTTTTCATCTCTTGAGCGGAAATCAATGTATTAATTTTGCTCTCGAGATTTTTAATTTTCAGACTTTCATCTGTGTTTTCACTAGCATTCTCGTTACCACCCCCTGCATTGACGGGAGGATTATTGGTATTACGAGCTTCATTCGTATCCTCGTCTTCCAAATTAACCGGGTTACGACGACTTGGCTCGCCTTGCTGGTTCGTCAATGCTTGGATTTGTTGGTCATGCATTTCTCTCATGTTTTGCATGGCCATCTGCATTTCGAACCTGAAGGTTTCCTGTTGCTTAGCTAAGGCATCTTCAAGCATTTTGGCCACTTGCTCCGCACTTATCATAAGTGCCTCGCGGGGTTGTCCCTCGCTGGATACTGTATTATCTGATGTGACCGCGGAGCCGGCATCAGGAACTCTACCATAGGTTGTCCGCTTGATGGTTCCGGACTGCAGACGGGTTCTAGGCCGGGATGCTTTCAGAATCGATTCGAGATTGTCCCGCGCCGATGTCCCTCTGCTGGTCATGTTGGTGGTGACACTCGGAAATTCTCCATCTTCAACCACTGTTCTTCTTCGTCGGAAACGCCTAGGCCTTGTTTTCGGCGTTTCAGTACTAAGTCTTTCGAAAACTGAAACTCGTTCGGGGACCGCCTTGATGCAGCTGCATTCAGACAATACTGCCCGAATGAGTTTGGAACAGGGGCACTGAGTTTCCTGTTCTCGGGGACTCCTTTTCCTGGTTTTGTTCGTACCTCCAACACGATAGTACAACTCGTCTGCTTGACGATCGGAGTAATCTATCGTGTGTTGGCACGACTTCTCAGGTATAACACTATCGTCATCAGACGATAATGTTTCCTTCTGAGGGGGAATTGCCTTCTTTGGGCTTTCAAAAGTCACACGCCTCGAAACATGCCTTTTTGGGCGCGAGTTCTCGGTGGGCTCCCGGACTTCAATGCGCAAGTTGGTGCGCGTAACTACCCTGGTCTCTTTGTCACGTTGGAGGTGACGGCGACCCCCAGCATGTTGCGTCGTTCGGGGCTTTTTCATCGGGCCCAAACGATCTTGAACAGGAGCTTTGCCTCTCTCGTCGGGAATCGGACCGAGGCGCTCCAAGACTGGCTTCTTCCTTCGGGATGATTCTGCATGATCTCCCGGAGAAGCTATTGGGATTACCGGCGACTTTGGTTGATTCACCGGAGGTTGAACTTTGGTTGGAGGCTGCTTCGGCCTCCACACTTGGCGGGTTGATGGCGGCTTCTTGGCCACTCTTCCTTTCTTCAATTCATCGGCCTTCTGCACGAGGATTCTTGCTTGTGCAAGTAATGCGCGGCGTTTGTGAATCCGCTCGAGTGTCGAACGGTTCCGTTTGACCCGGATCCATTCGTTCGTCGGCGGCTTGGAGGAACCACCATTCTTCAGTTGTTGAGGCTGTTTGCCTCTCCTATTCTTCAGATCCGCGTTGTAGCGGACTCCGTCCGTAGACTCCATCGCTTTAGCGAGTTGTCGCGCAAGGCGCTGACGTCGCCTCTGGCGGGCTCTCTTTGAGAAAATCACAACGCCCTCAATAGTAGAAGCGTTGACAAGAATAGGTTTGACCTCATTGGAGGTCGGTGGAACTTTACCCGACGCAACTTTGGCGTCAGTTGGGGTGAGAGCATCGTTGGTATTCTGAACTTCTTCGAACCAACGAGCTTTTCTCCTGGAGGAGAACTTCTTGGACTTGCGGGGGGAGGTAGATCCGGACGAGGATGAAAGGTACTCCTCGAACTTGGCCTGGTCGAATTCATACTCGACCTCCTCCTCGACCGGGATTGAGATCCGCGGCTGCGACGTGACGATCTCGGCAGCGAGATCGGTGGCTCCCACTGTGGTCGTCAGATTGTTCGCGGTGAAAATTGCCTTCATTGAATTCATTGTCATCTTGAATAACAACTTTTGAGTTACAAAAGATCCGGTATTTTTTAGATCCGGTTACAATGAGATCAAAGAAAATAAAAAAAGTTACAACTTTCTCCTTTAGAACAAATCGCGAGCTCCTGTTTTGTGGTCGCTCACTTTGTGTGGGTTCTTTGCCGACGCCGGGGTTAATCCGTGGACCACTGCGCGATCTAGATCCGGTCGGATCTACACGATTCGACGGGTATTATTCCGCGAAGGAAATAATAGCCGGGGAGGATTAGTTCACCAAGGAAATAATCGTCCAAATCTCGGGATCAAAGGCCAAGCTTTGATCCGGAGTATGATCTCGTGTAGATCTTAGATCTGATTTTTACCTCTCTCGAACTCCTGCCTTTTGTGACGTAGACGCTCGCCGAGAATCAAATCTGAATCTTCAAGTCCTCAAGTCTTCAAAACTCCAAGCTCGATCTTCAATTCGGCAGAGTTTCGGCTCTCAAAGTTCCAACATTTTCAAATGAACAAAGGAGGGCCTAAGTGGCTCGGTTTCGGCCGAGCCCCTCAGGGTGTTTGGGTTCCATTGTCGTTTTTCCCGTTTTGTCCGTGATTCGGTTGTGCGGTTGATTTGTCTGGACTCGATTTGTTGACCTGATTTGGCAGTCGATCCGAATCCTGATTTGGTAGTAAATCCACTTCTGAGTTCGAGTCCGAAACTGATCTTGATTCGATCGTGATTCGTCTGAGTCTGCCCTTGGTTGGATGACTCGTTGACTCTTCGAACACTTGGCTTGATTCCACACGCGAGTGGATGTATTCCGTTGCTTGCGTGCGATTCGTCAACCTCGTCGCCTCGTTGGTTCGTCGGTTTGTGCCGAGCTATGCTAAGGAACCTATAAGCAATTTTATACGCCTACAATGTGTGCCTCTTCCTGCTTGTTGTCCGAGCATCTCTCTTGTTCTTGGACATGGGCTTTTGGGCTTTATCATTTCTTCTTCCTTTTAGCTTTGGGCTTTTGGATAATTTGACAATTCTTAATTCTCCATTGGTCTTTGCTTCATTTCTTCATTTCTTCAAGGGGTTTTTGTTGAGAGATGAGAGTTTTGAGATTTATTCTTCATTAACCTGCAATTAAAGATAAAGACAATTATTAGTGGTATATTTATTCATATAAAATAGATAATGAGGGTATAAAATTATAATAAAATATGATTATCAAATACCCCCACACCTAAACTTTTGCTAGTCCTCTAGCAAAGAAAGAAAAAGAAAATCCTAACTCACATTCGCAGGAATCGCGGTTGTATTTAGCGCATACAACAAGCCTTTAAACCCCTAGGTTACCCTAGTGGACGAGTTGTAGTCTCGTGAGGGTTTGTAGTGAATATACCCACAAAATTCGGTCAACTTGCCAAGTTAAATAAGTCAGTAAATAACTAATTTTCTTTGATATATTTAGACATTCTAATAGAAGCTAGTTAATAATCAAGAAAACGTTTTTATATATAACTCCAATGTAAATTTCTTAGAAAATCTTTTTCATTATAGCAATACAGAACCAAGTCAAATCATAGAGATTTAATTAAAAAGTTTTGAAAAGAACATGCTAACTCTTTGTTTTAAATAACTTTCAAGTCTCTTGATCAAAAATTGTTTTTCAATACCATATATACAAAACAACAATATATATATAAAAAAAATGGTTAGTGTTATATATAAATAAATTTTTTTACTCTCTAATTCTTGGTGATTATTTTCTATTTTAACGGGCTTTCTAAGTGACCATTTAACGAGTTTTGGGCCAATAAATCCCAACCCAATTGGGCTTAGGTCATTAAGTATAGAAATACTCATTGGGCCTAATTACTCAGTCAACTTAGGCTTTATAAGATAACATTACCTTGAATTTAAGAGTTTTTTTGTGCCCATTTTTCGCACTCTTCTTTTATAAGGTTAGTTTTTTTTAATATATATGTGTTTAAGTATATATAGTCTGGAAAAAAAAATGTGTAAATCAAGATAACTTGAAAAAAATATTTTCAACTCTAAGTTAAGCATGCAAAAATTTCATTATTTTTAATTAAAAATCTAAGGTAAGACTTAAGTAAAGTATACTAGTTGAAAAATTATTTCTTAAGAATTTTATTTGGAGTTATCATAAAAGGTAAACTTGAGTATGTCACTAACTAGGAATTAGAAAATTTAAAATCTATCAATTAGATCAATTATTACTTAACTCTATTAATTTGGCAAGTGACAATATTTTTATATTTTTTTAGAAAAAGGAAAAAAATGACAAAAATGCAATTAAAAAGGTATAATAAAGGAAAAATAATAATAATAACTAATTCCCACCCCCACACCTAAATTTTGCATTGTCCTCAATGCAAATTCGCTGATGCACAAAGTAAAGCAGATAAGACTTGAAGAACTTATATTTGTTCGGTCAATAATGATGATAAGGATCTGCAATTACTGTTAGTATGAGGGTGAAGAAATCAAATAAGAGGAAAAAAAATATATTTTTTATTATTTTATTTTATTTTATTTTATTTTTATTGTTTTTTTTACAGATAATAAGGTTCATGAAGAACCAACACCTCTTCCTCTCTGAGCGTAGAAAATTCTAAAAATGGTTTTAGACGTTGACCATTAATTTTGAAAATGTCACCATTTTTAGGATTTTCTATCTCGACAGCCCCATGTGGAAAAACTTGTTTGACAAAAAATAGACCTGTCCATCTTGATCGTAATTTTGAATTGTACAATAAAACTTTCTGTCCTGGAGAGAAATTTTTTCGTAAAATTGATTTGTCATGAAAAATATTGGTTTTCTCTTTGTAAAATTTTGAGTTTATGTATGCATCATTTCGAATTTCTTCCAACTCATTTATTTGGAGCAATCTGTTCTTACCTGCCGAGTCTGAGTCAAAATTCAATTGTTTTATTGCCCACATTGCTTGATGCTCCAACTTCACTGGTAGTTGACAGGCTTTTCCAAACACTAGTCTGTATGGTGACATTCCCAAATTAGCCTTGAAAGCTGTTCTGTATGCCCACAGAGCATCACATAATTTTACAGACCAATCTTTTCTGTTATAATTAACTATTTTTTCTAAGATTTGTTTGATCTGCCTGTTTGTGACCTCTACTTGTCCACTGGTTTGTGGGTGATAAGGAGTTGACAATTTGTGTGTGATTGAATATTTCCTCATCAAAGCCTCAAAAAAACGGTTACAGAAATATGTACCGTTATCACTGATGATCGCTCGGGGTACTTCAAACCGGGCAAAAATGTTCTCTTTCAAAAACTTGACAACGACCTTATTGTCATTAGTTTTGCAAGCTACAGTCTCAACCCATTTTGACATGTATTCAACGGCTACTAGAATGTAAACATTTCCAAAGGAATTTGGAAATGGTCCCATGAAATCGATACCCCACAGATCAAAAAGTTCAACAGATAAGATGGGTTGTAAAGGCATCATATTTCTCCTAGTGACTTTTCCTAAAAGCTGACAGCGGTTACAGGTTTTGCAAAACTTGTATGAATCCTTGAAAAGAGTGGGCCAGTATAGCCCAGATTGGAGAATTTTTTCAGCTATTTTTCTTTGGCCAAAGTGGCCCCCACAAGCTTGCTCATGACAAAAGGATAGAACACTCCTAGTTTTTTCAGTAGGAACACACCTCCTAAAGATCTGATCAGGACAGTATTTGAAAGATATGGATCATCTCAGTAAAAGTATTTTACTTGGGAGAGAAAACGAGATCTATCCTGTTTGGACCAATGAGAAGGGATCTGGTTCATGACTATGTAGTTCACAATATCGGCGAACCCTATGTAGTTCACAATATCGGCGAACCATGGAACAGATTGGATTTCTAGGAGTTGTTCATCTGGAAAATATTCATTGATCGTGACGGTTGATGTTGGTGCATTTGGGAGTCAAGAGAGGTGATCTGCTACGTGGTTCTCTGTTCCCTTTCTGTCAAGAATTTGAATGTCAAACTCTTGAAGAAGGAGAATCCATCTAATGAGCCGTGCTTTAGCATCCTTTTTGGTCGAAAGATACTTTAGTGCGGCATGATCTGTGTAAACTTTAGTTAAGGAACCGATGAGGTAGGACCTGAATTTTTCTAAGGCAAAGACTATAGCTAAAAACTCTTTTTCTGTGATAGAGTAGTTTTGCTGGGCATCATTCAGAGTCCTACTGGCGTAGTAGATCACATGCGGTTTTCCATCAAACCGTTGTCCTAAAACAGCACCAATCGCAGAATCAGATGCATCACACATCAGTTCGAAGGGTAAGGTCCAGTCTGGTGCATGAATGATAGGAGCTGTGGTTAGCTCCTTTTTCAGATATTCGAAAGCTTTGAGGCAGTCGGGGGAGAAGACAAATGATGTATCCTTGGCTAAGAGATTGGTCAAGGGTCTAGCAATTTTGCTAAAATCCTTGATGAAACGTCGGTAAAAACCAGCATGACCAAGAAACAACCTGACATCTGACTGTTTTGGGAGGTGGGAGATTGGAAATGAGATCTACCTTAGCTTTGTCCACTTCGATTCCCCTATTAGAAACTACATGTCCTAAGATAATGCCTTGTTTGACCATGAAATGACATTTCTCCTAATTGAGAGTCAGATTTTTCTCCCTACACCGTTCTAGGACCAGTTTAAGATGATGCAAACATTGGGAAAACGTGTCACCAAAAATAGAAACGTCGTCCATGAAAATTTTGAGAAATCGCTCTACCATGTCGGAAAAAATACTGATCATGCAACGTTGGAATGTGACCGGTGCGTTGCACATGCCAAAAGGCATGCGTCGGTATGCGAATATTCCATACGGGCAAGTGAAGGTGGTTTTCTCCTGATCTTCTGGAGCGATAGGGATTTGATTGTAACCTGAATATCCATCCAGGAAACAGTAGAACTCGTGTCCTGCTAAACGCTCTAACATTTGGTCAATGAAAGGAAGAGGGAAGTGATCTTTCCGAGTGGCTAAGTTGAGTTTTCGGTAGTCAATGCAAACTCGCCATCCAGTTTGGATCCGAGTGGGAATCAGCTCATTAGCCTCATTTTGGATCACGATGATCCCAGATTTCTTTGGAACAACTTGGACCGGACTCACCCATGAACTATCAGAAATGGGATAAATGATCCCATGATTGAGACATTTCAGAATGTCTTTTCTAACGGCTTCTTTCACCACTGGGTTTAACCTATGTTGAGGATCTCTAGTAGGTTTGGCATCATCTATCAAATGAATTCGGTGTTGAACAATGGTTGGACTAATCCCTTTGATATCAGCCATGGTCCATCCAATGGCTTCCCTATTCTCTCTTAAAACATCTAAAAGAGCTTCCTTTTGACCGGTAGTCAAATCAGAAGAAATGATAACTGGTAAAGACTCGTTCTCCCCTAAGTAGGCATACTCTAGATTTTCAGGTAGATGTTTGAGCTCTAACTTAGGGGGTTCCTCCACAGATGGGCGAAGCTGGACTCAGGGTTCTATCTCCAAAGGTTCTCGTTGCCAGCCAACAGTAGAAACATAATTGACCAGCGGTTCTATCTCTAGTTCGTCATCAGAAAGCTACTCAATCATTAAATCAGATGCATTTGAATCAGACTCATACTCTCCCTCTTGTTGTTCACTGGATATTCCTTGAATAAAATTCACTTCCATAGGTTCATTAGTTGGATCACTAGGCTGCCTTCCTAGGTTGAAGATATTGAGGTCAACAGTCATATTCCCAAAAGATAGTTTCATCTGACCGGTTCTATAATTTATCAAAGCATTTGAGGTAGCTAAGAACGGTCTTCCTAGAATAACGGGGATTTGACTTTTGAGATTGGAAACGGGCTGCGTTTCTAAGATAATAAAATCAACAGGGAAAATAAAGTCTCCAACTTTGATCAGAACATCCTCTATCTCTCCTTTTGGGATTTTTACAAATCTATCAGCTAACTGTAGAGTGCATCTTGTCGGTTTAATTTCTCCTACACCTAGCTGTTGATAGACCGAATAAGGAAGGAGGTTGACGCTGGCTCCCAAGTCTAGAAGTGCCTTATCAATGTGAGTGTTACCTATGACGCATGGAATTGTAGGACAACCAGAGTCCTTATATTTTAACGGCATTGGTTTTGAAAAAATTTCACTGAGGTTGGCAGCTAAGAAGACTTTCTTGGGGACATTGGTGCTTCTTTTCTTAGTGCATAAGTCCTTTAAGAACTTTGCATAAGAGGGGATTTGTTCGATTGCATCTAGGAGAGGGATGTTGATCTTGACCTGTTTAAACGTTTCTAGGATTTTCTCAACATGCGGGGAGTTTTTTCTAGGTTTGAGTCTACCTGGAAAGGGGGCAACGGGCCTATACCCATCTAGATCAGGCTCAATCTCAAGTTCAGCATTTTGGTCATCGGAAGGAATTGCTTCATCGGAAGGAGTGTGTTGGATGGGAGAAGAGTTTTGATCCGGTGGCATTCTAACTTGATTGTCTATTTGTTTTCCTGATCGCAGTGTGTGAACTGCATTCACATGAGCTGGATGGGATGAACTGGATCCATTGTCTTTAGGGTTTGTAACAGGTTGACTTAGAAATTTTCCTTTTTCTCTCCCACTCACGGTAGTGGCTAGTTGCCCAAGTTGGGTTTCTAACCGGGCTATGGCTTGAGTGTTCGAGTTGAGCACTTGGCCGGTTGTTTGCATGAAGGAATTTAGAGTGGTGGATGACTGGGTCAACATGTTGGTCGTTTGTGTAGAAGCTTTGATCATAGCTTCTAAACCCTTTTCTAAGACACTTAAACGTTTGTCATGATCAGAATTTGTAGGCTGGTGAGGATGATGATGTTGGGTTGGAAAAGCTGGGTTAGCTTTTTGGAAATTGTTTGGTGAGTTGAACGGGACAGTATTTCCCCTAGGGAATTGTTGGTTTGACGCGGGAATGAAGTTTTGATTTTCAAGAGAATTTCCTTGGTTCCATACAAAGTTGGGATGATTTCTTCAACCTGGATTGTAGGTTGAAGAAAATAGATCATTTCTAGGACGCTGGAATGCAGCGTTCATCTGTTCTAATGCATGGTTGTTTCCTAAGAGAGGGCATTCCTCTGAAACATGGGTAGAAGACTGACAGTTATAACATCCCGGGGTAGAAACATGATTGATTTGAGCTGGAGCTTGTTCCTAACTTCTAAGGCTTCTAACCTCCGTAGAATCGTCGCCATCTTTGCTTCAGAAGCAATGTTTGACTACAGGGAAAGATCACTAGACTTAGATTGGGGAACTGATGAAACCCTGCCATCACAGTGTTCCTACTGCATTGTTTTCTCGGATAAACTCTCTAGAAATTCCCAAGCTTCATCTGCGTTTCTCCTCATAAAATCTCCCTGACACATCGATTCTAAAGATGTTTTTGAAGAATAGTCTAATCCTTCATATATGACTTAGCACAGTCGCCATTTTTCTAGACCGTGATGAGGACATTGGATTAAAAGATCTTTAAATTGGTCAAAATATTTCTAGAATGGCTCTCCCGGAATAATTTTGAAGTTTTGAATGCTGTTCCTAAGTTTTACCGTTTTGTGAATAGGGAAAAATTTCTTAAGAAAAACGGTGACAAATTCCTCCCAAGTTGAGATGGAATTTGTCGGTAAGCTATACAGCTATTTTTTAGCTTTATCCTTAAGAGCAAATGGAATAAATCTGAGCTTAATTGCGTCTTCGATTAATTCTCTCATTTTAATCATAATACACACTTCCTCAAATTCTGAGATAAAAATATATGCATCTTCTGTTTCATTACCAAGGAATTTAGGAAGCATGTTTATGTAATGTGGTCTAAGCTCAAAATTTGCTCCATTTACTTCGGGGAGTCTTATACAAGATGGAATTACATTTCTGGTGGGGTAACACATATCCTGAAGAACAGGTTGATTTGTCATTTCTTGAATTGGTTCAACACGGATTAAACGATGAGAATTATCCCGAACCCAAGTTTGCATACACCAAAACAAATTTTTTTCTTTTTAAGGAAAGAAAGAAAATTAGTTTTTTTTTAATAAGGAAAGAAAGAAAATTAGTTTTTTTTATGAGAAGAAAAGGATAAAGAAAAATCCTAACTAAAACAAATCAAAGCAATCACTTTTCAATCACTCTAATTCTAGGGTTTAGCCCAACTCAACTAGACCAGCTCCTAACCAAAAACTCCTATAGTGAAAAGATTAAAGTTTCACCCAGGTAGTTAGCCAGGTAAGGATAGTACTAGAGGGTGATCAGAGATCAATTAAGTACCTCTTTCCTTGCGGAGCGCTTTACGCAACCCCTAAACCTTGTCTTAGACACCAACTAATCTGAGAAAACTTAAACCGGTTCACTTAAGGATTTCTTGTTCCTTATTGAGCTCGAATCCTTAGGGGCCAACGTCTAATGAGTTTTAGAAGGCTTGGGTTTGTGAAGTGAGGAATTAGTGATTTGTGGGCTAAGGAAAGGGTGATGAAATCCCTTACCTTATCTTGATTGGGGGTTTTGCCCTTAAGAATATTTTAAGTGTGTGCCAAATCAAGTGCTACAATCACTTTGGTGAATTCCTTCAAACTATATAAAATGCAACCCTAAAAATTAAAAGCAACTAAAAAGGATGATAAAAAGAAAATCTTTATATTTTTTAATTATGGTCAACAACAATCAAATGTGAGAAGAGAGCTCTTGTTTGAATTTATTATCTTGTTAGTTAATATCCAAGTGAAAGGTGAATTTTATTATGGTCAACAAAAATAAAATCTTTTTTTTAAATCCTAATTGTCTCTAATTGTGAAGCTAACTAAAGAGGGTGGAATTGAAAACGCTAAAAAGAAGACTTACCCGAAAGCAATGCTCTAAATTCTTGATCTTCAATCCAAGATTTTCAAGCTCCAAGCGGTTCCTTCACAAGAAAAATACACAAGTTAAAGAATCAAGTTAATAAAATCCTATTTTAGCACCTTCCCCGGCAACGGCGCCAAAAACTTGATGCGGCATAATTATGTACCAAAATTGCAAGTGCACAATTGATCAAGTTATAGTATAAAAAGTTATCGATCCCACGAGGAAGGTGATTTTAAGAGATTATTAGAATAGGTTATTATGTTGTGTACATGACAAAATAGGATTAAAGAATAAGTGTAATTGTGATGAGTGATTGTTGTGAATATATGCAAGAGACAATAAATTGAATTTTAGAGAAAAGAAATAAGAATCAAAGAATAAATGAAATCAAAGGCAAGAAAGAAGAATGAATAAAATCAAGAAATAAAATCAAAAATGAAAAGAAAATTCAAGAAAGTCAAGATGGAGGATTCAATTAAGATATGAGAAATCTAGAATTTAATCCACTAACTAATCTCAATTACAAAATACAAACTATTTCTTTTTATCATATTTCAACTTAGATTTATTAAGCATAGATTATCAAACCATTTAAGGAAAGTGTAACCTATCAAATTATCATCTAAATCAAAATTACTATTCATGATAAGAACAACAACATGATAATAATCCTAGAATTCATAAGCATAACCTATCAAACCATTTAAGATAAGCATAGATTATCAAATTCTTCTTCTACCGATTAGTTCTCTAGTTGATTATCCTAAACATGAACATTTTAAGTACAAGAGAATAATTCATACAATATAAAAGAAATTAGACTAGTTTCATACAATTCTAAGATTCCTACAAGAATTAAATTCACATCTTAAGAAATAAAAACAAGAAAAAGAAGACTAATTACAAAATTAAAAAGAAAAGAAAAATCTAAACTATGAACAAGAAATAAATCTAATTACAAAGAAAATAAAAATCTAAACTACAAAATAAATTGCAGAAATTAAATGCAAGAAAAATAAATCTACTCTACAAATTAAAGTGCAAAAAGAAATAAAAAAGACAAGAAAATAAATCTACACTACAAGCATGAATTTAAATCTAACTAATAAGCAATAATAAAGAAATTACTAAAAAGAAATAAAAGAGAAAAGAAATGCAAACCTTCAAATTGCTCTTCATCTCCATCCTCATCATTCCACAAAGAGGAGAAAGAACAAATTTAAAGAGGAAAAAATTATTTTTATTAATTGCAACTAAAGTTACAATTTTTGGAAGGCCTTCTCAATTAAGAGTAGCCCTCCTCTCCAAAAGGAGTTTACAAAATTTTCACACCTCTAACCCCTCACTCTCTACCCCTATTTATAGTAATCTTCAATGAATATGAGCCATTGGATTTGTCTTGAGCCCCAAGCAACAATCTCCACCTTTGATTTATTTGATTTTCAAAAGAAAAAT
>NC_033801.1:65117374-65130518 GCF_001876935.1 Asparagus officinalis | reverse complement strand
TTCCTTACGGAGCGCTTTACGCAACCCCTAAACCTTGACTTAGATACCAACTAATCTGAGAATACTTAAACCGGTTCACTTAAGGATTTCTTGTTCCTTATTGAGCTCGAATCCTTAGGGTCCAACGTCTAATGAGTTTTAGAAGGCTTGGGTTTGTGAAGTGAGGAATTAGTGATTTGTGGGCTAAGAAAAGGGTGATGAAATCCCTTATCTTATCTTGATTATGGGGTTTTGCCCTTAAGAATGTTTTAAGTGTGTGCTAAATCAAGTGCTACAATCACTTTGGTGAATTCCTACACTATATGAAATGCAACCCTAGAATTAAAAGTGACTAAAAAGGATGATAAAAAGAAAATCTTTATATTTTTTATTAGGGTTAACAATCAAACAACTATGAGAAGGGGGAACATTGTTTGAGTTTATTATCTTGTTAGTTAATGTCCAAGTAAAAGATGGATTTTATTATGGTCAACAAAAATAAAATCTTTTTTTTTAAATCCTAATTGTCTCTAATTGTGAAGCTAACTAAAAATGGTGGAATTAAAAACGCTAAAAAGAAGACTTACCCGAAAGCAATTCTCCAAATTCTTGATCTTCAATCCAAGATTTTCAAGCTTGATGCGACATAATTATGTATCAAAATTGCAAGTGCATAATTGATCAAGTTATAGTATAAAAAGTTATCGATCCCACGAGGAAGGTGATTTTAAGAGATTATTAGAATAGGTTATTATGTTGTGTACATGACAAAATAGGATTAAAGAATAAGTGTAATTGTGATGAGTGATTGTTGTGAATATATGCAAGAGACAATAAATTAAATTTTAGAGGGTTCTTATGTTGTGTGTGTGACAAAATAGGATTAAAGAATAAGTGTGATTGTGATGAGTGATTGTTGTGAATATATGCAAGAGACAATAAATTGAATTTTAGAGAAAAGAAATAAGAATCAAAGAATAAATGAAATCAAAGGCAAGAAAGAAGAATGAATAAAATCAAGAAATAAAATCAAAAATGAAAAGAAAATTCAAGAAAGTCAAGATGGAGGTTTTAATTTAAGATATGAGAAATCTAGAATTTAATCCACTAATTAATCTCAATTACAAAATACAAACTATTCTCTTTTTATCATATTTCAACTTAGATTTATTAAGCATAGACTATCAAACCATTTAAGAAAAGTATAACATATCAAATTATCATCTAAGTCAAAATTACTATTCATGATAAGAACAACAACAAGATAGTAATCCTAGAATTCATAAGCATAACCTATCAAACCATTTAAGATAAGCATAGATTATCAAATTCTTCTTCTACCGATTAGTTTTCTAGTTGATTATCCTAAACATGAATATTTTAAGTGCAAGAGAATAATTTGCATAATATAAAGGAAATTAGACTAGCATCATACAATTCTAAGATTCCTACAAGAATTAATTTCATATCTTAAGAAATAAAAACAAGAAGAAAAAAAACTAATTACAAAATTAAAAAGAAAATAAAAATCTAAACTATGAACAAGAAATATATCTAACTACAAAGAATTAAAATCTAAACTACAAAATAAATTACAAAAATTAAATGCAAGAAAATAAATCTACTCTACAAATTAAAGTGCAAAAAGAAATAAAAAGATAAGAAAATAAATCTACACTACAAGCATGAATGTAAATCTAACTAATAAGCAATAATAAAGAAATTACTAAAAAGAAATAAAAGAAAAAAATAAAAGAAATACAAACCTTCAAATTGCTCTTCATCTCCATCCTCATCATTCAACAAAGAGGAAAAAAGATAAATTTAAAGTGGAGAAAAATTATTATTATTAATTACAAGAAAAGTTATAATTTTTGAAAGGCCTTCTCAATTAAGAGTAGCCCTCCTCTCTAAATGGAGTTATAAAATTTTTTACCCCTCTAACCCCTCACTCTCTATCCCTATTTATAGTAAACATCAGTGGATGAGAGCTATTAGATCGAAATCTTATCCAAAAACATCAATTTTCAGCCATAGATCTGTAACTAACTATTCGTCGTATCGATGCCAGCATCGATAGGGGTATCGATGCTGGCATCGATAGGGGTATCGATGCTGGCATCGATAGGGGTATCGATGCTGGCATCGATGTGTGCCTCTTCCTGGTTGTTGTCCGAGCATATCTCTTGTTCTTGGACTTGGGCTTTTGGGCTTTATCATTTTTTCTTCTTTTTAGCTTTGGGCTTTTGGATAATTTGACAATTCTTAATTCTCCATTGGGCTTTGCTTCATTTCTTCAAGGGGTTTTTGTTGAGAGATGAGAGTTTTGAGATTTATTCTTCATTAACCTGCAATTAAAGATAAAAACAATTATTAGTGGTATATTTATTCATATAAAATAGATAATGAGGGTATAAAGTTATAATAAAATATGATTATCAAGTCCCAACTAGGCATGATCTCAGTGGTAGAGGGAAGGCGGAGAGAGGCCAACCGACGACACATCCTCTGAAGCAAAACTTCATTCCTTGTGTTAGAGGGAAGGCGCCAACAACTGTGGTAGACGCAAATTAAATGTTCCAACTGTAACCGCAACAGCAAATGCTGTAGCAGTCGCCATCTCAATGGCAGTAGCGACCTCAAAGGTAGCAGAAAACTTCTAAACCAAAATTCTAGAAGGAGTATTCTTTTAGGGAAGATGAAGTTCTTACTATTTTTAAATACCTCATGGAGAATAACAAAATTAAGTTGTCTCCAATCATTAACCAAGAGGAAGCCAAGAGGACAACGGATCCAAGATATTGTGTATTCCACAAGCGGGTCCATCACTCCACCAAGATGTGCTATACCCTCAAGGACAAAATCCAAGCCTTGATTGATATCAATATCATAACTGCCTAACAGCCCAAAGAAAAGAAGGTGGGTGCTAATGTTGTGTCTATAACTTTCGGCTCGGTCTCTCTATCATGGTTTCAACCAAAGTCCGTATCAAAGATGGAGATGAAGATGGTGAATGACAATCCTCATGGACAACGCTAGAAGGAGCTTGTGCCGCATGCGGCCCCTAATGGAGAAATTCTTTGGGTCCATCTAGATCTGCTTGAAGATGAACAGTGGGCAGGATCCTCTTCCAAAAGAAGTCCAAGGGTAAGGGCATATCGTGTTGCCCTGCCTTAGTAATTCTAGAGAAGAATGATGAAGAAATCCTAACTTTGCCACTTTTTGGGGATGAGCATGAGGTCTTCGTCACCAAAAGCGAGAACAAATACCAATTTAATTACTCGGAGGCTTCTGATCAATTAGCTGAACTGGGGGTAGCCACAATCCCTCCTAAGCCAGCTAACAAGCCCCAGCAACAGAAGGAGACTGAGGCCAGGCGAAAGGAGAAGAAATCCTAGCACAATGAGGTTGATGACCGGAAGCAGTCTCATTTCAATCGTTCAATTGGAAGAGATAAACTGGGAAATACGAATGTGCCATACCGCTTCGATGTTATGACCCAACTAGCTAACATCCCAGCGAGTATAATTTTATACGAGTTAATGCATCTTTCTAAAGACACCAGAGAGGCTTTGCAAGAAGCTTTGGCTAATTATGATGTATTTCTCACTCAGATTAAGCCAACCCCCGAAGAGTCGGAGCTGTCAGTTCAACGCTACAACCTTACGGCCAAACAGTTCCCTTGCATCACCTTCACCAAAGATGACATGCAAACAAGGAACTCAAAGCATGACATACCTTTGTATTTCACCGGATACATTGGCTCTAACATTGTCAACCGGATCCAAGTCGATCCGGGTTCCACGGTCAGCATCATACCACTTCGATTAATGTATAATCTCGGAATCCCCACCCGCAAGCTGGCTTTGACAGGCACTATTATCTATGAATTCAACACCAGTAGATCCAGACCACTGGGTAAAATCCGAGTGAAGTGCTAACTTGGAGATTTGAGGTCTGAAGTCACGTACTATGTGATTGATACAGAGACCTCCTATAATTTACTATGGGTCGACCTTGGATCCATGGTAACGTTATAGTTCCCTCCACCCTCTATCAGTATCTAAAATATGTGGACATGAATAATGAGGTCAAGACGGTGGTTGCGGTTAAGCAACCGTTTAAGGGATTGTAAAACTACTTTACTGAATCCCTTCTTTACGGTGTTGGATCCAATACTGAATCATTAGAACAAGGCATGGACAATAGAGAAGAAACTGATACTGAGGCTAGGCTTGATTACAATAGAGGTTTTGTACAAAATGACATTGTACTCTTCGTAATCAATCTTGACGATGATGAATCGTCAGATGGAATCTGTAATTGGCGACTTGCCGAAGAAGCAATAAATAACAATTTAGAGTATCCGCCTTGTCTTGATGATATAATGCAAGGGTTGTATAATAACCCTGATATACACATGCCACTTCGATCGTCTTATATGATGAAGAAGTGTGTCTAGGACTCATTTGGAACAACTCTCGTCCTTCCTGCTAAGGCAGGGGGTGAAAAGAAAGTGATCTTCGGCAATGGAGAAATATCTCCATCATCAGATCCCTTCTCAAAGAAAGATAGTGATGATGATAGACCCGGTCCTCATTTATTCATATATAGCCCACAAGCTCATAACTTCTTGAAGAAATGGGGATACAACTTCACGCTCAAAGAAGGTCTTTGCTTTGGTCGAGGTCCTCGAGTTCCACCCCGTCCGGCCTATGTACCAAAAGAAAAGCCTAACAATTACTATGGTTATAGAACAGGCCTTGCCTATGTCTCTTCATCTGATGACGAGTGCTACTGGCAAGTCACCAACCAATCAGCCAATCTAAATGAAGGTAGATACCCATCGAATTCTTTAGATTGGGACTCCGATGTCGTCCTTAGAGAAATGATCAAAGGTCTGATGTCGAATATGGCCATGGTCGATCCCGCCACAATGGAGGAAGATGATCAATTACCAACTTAGGAAGATCCTTAGATCCATCACCTGAATATCCAATATGGTGATAAATTCGAACAAAGAGAACCTCCCACCGAAGACAAAGTGGTCCAGGTGACCATCGACAGCCTTCTACCAGAAGGGAAGGAGGAGTTGATTGCCCTCATCAGGGAGTACATCAACGTCTTTTCCTATAATTATGAAGATACATCAGGACTTGACCTAAACTTAGTGATGCACCGCCTTAATATAAAACTAGATGTTAAATTTATCAAGCAACAACAAAGATGGTTTTGTCCATAAATTATGGAGGAGATCGAGACTGAAGTCAAAAAGCTAATTGACTCGGGCTTCATCAGGGAGGAACAACATCCCGACTGGCTAGCGAAATATTATCCCGATCCTTAAAAGAATGGGAAAATCAGAATCTGTATCAACTTCAGAAATCTAAACATCGCTTTCCCAAAAGATGATTTTCCTCTTCTGATCACAGATGTCATCATCGACAACACGTGCGAGTTCGAGAAAATGTCTTTCATGGATGGAATTTTTGGGTTACAATCAAATCAAAATGTACCCGGACGATGAGAAGCACACCGCATTCAGAACACCACTCGACATATTTTGCTACACAGTCATGCCCTTTGGCTTGAAGAACATGGGCACCATATATCAACGAGCAATGACGAAGATTTTCCAGGAACACCTATGAAAGACCGTCGAGTGTTATGTTGATGACTTGGTGGTGAAAAGCCGCAGCAAAGACGACTACATTAAAGACTTGAGGATGATATTCAATCTCAGACGGAGTCACCAATTGAAGTTGAACCCTACCAAGTCCTTCTTGGGAATGTCCAGCAGTAAAATTCCTTGGATTTGTCATCACCATAAAGGGTATCCATATTAATCCTAATAAAGTGAAGGTGATACATAAATTGCAACCCTAGAAGAACCTCAAAGAACTGAGAGGATTACAAGGGTGACTGGCTTACATCCGGTGGTTTATCTCAAACCTCTCAGGGAAATGCCAACTGTTCTCTAAGCTCACAAAGAAGGGTGTATCATTCATCTGGGACGACGCCTATCAGAAGGCGTTCGAGGATATCAAGATGTATTTGTCAAATCTCCCCATCCTCGTTGCGCCGAAGTCAGGAAAATCATTCCTAATTTATGTTAACGCAACGAATCACTCGTTGAGTGTCTTGCTTGTACAAGAGGATGACAACAGTCATGAGCAGGTAATATATTACTTGAGTCAAACTTTGGTAGGTGCAGAATCTCGATATGTGATGATTAAGAATGAGTGCCTCGCCCTAGTGTTCATAATTCAGAAAATGTGACACTACCTAGTTGCACAGACGATCTATGTCATTTCCAATGTCAACCCTGTCTGGGTATTCATGACGCAACCGGCTTATATAAATTGGAAGTTAGTGAGATGGGCCCTGCTCTTATCCTAATACGACCTACACTTCAAGCAGCAGAAGTTGGTCAAAGGGAAAGCGATTTGTGATCTTCTAGCGGCTAATGCTGCGAAGGATACAACCAAATTATATGAAGATTTTCCGGATGAAACCCATGAAATCAACAGTACCTCCCATCGGTAGGTGTGGTAGTTATACTTCGACGGTGCTTCCCGAGCAACCAATGTGGCGAGCGCTCCCGGATGTTCGAAAATATCCTCAGGAGTCAGAGTCGTCCTAGTTTCCCTGGAGAAACATGTGATACCGCGAGCCTATTCATTGGTCGAGTCGTGCTCCAACAACATAGCCTAATACAACGCATTGCTCATTGGACTCAGTTTTGCCAAAGAACTAGGGGTCGAGTTTCTTGAAGCTTTTGGTGATTCTCAACTGATAGTCAACCAAGTTTGAGGAGAGTACAAAGTCAGGAACCAGGATCTGATCCTGTACCACCAGACGGCCATCGAGATGGCAAACTCATTCGAAGCATTCTTCATCGAGTACATTTCGGGTCTCTAGAACGCACATGCAGATGCACTGGCAGCATTAGCAGTATCTCTGGCACAGCCTCCCGACACAAAACAATGGGTCACTGTGAGAACTCACCAACTCTTCATACCGGACTATGCCTTGGACATCAAAAAGGCACACTCAGCTAAAATTTAACTCGAGCCTCGAGACTGGTGTTTCAATATTATTGATTATGTCTTGTATGATATTTTACCAGAAGACATAAAATAAAGAGACTTGGTCCAACGAAGAGCACTGAGATTCTATTATAACACGGCGACCCAGATGTTGTATTATCGTGCATACGACGGTCTGCTACTCTGATGTCTTTCAACCAAAGAGGTGAAAGAGGCTCTTAAAGAAGCGCATGATGGAACCTGCAATGCGCACCAACTTGATCCTAAACTCTGCGATCGTCTTAGAAGGATGAGATATTATTGGTCAACCATGATCAAGAATGCAGTTAAGTACGCCCGATGGTGCCACGCGTGTCAAATACATGCGAATTACATGCACCAACCCCTGGGGCACTTGCACCCTTTGGCCACATCATGGCCATTAGAGAAATGGTGAATGAACATTGTCGATCCTATTTTTCCACCGTCAGCCAAATGTGACGGTTTCATTCTGGCAATCATTTACTACTTCTCCAAGTGGGCCGGAACAATTCCACTCAAAGAAGTAAAGACAAGCGACATTGTTAAATTTATCAAACACCATATTATTTATCGACACGGTGTTCCAAGACGAATCGTGCATGACAACGGCCCCAAGTTTGTCAGCAACACATTCATCAAGTCTATAGAAAGTTCAAGATTCAAGACGTCTCATCGACGACATACAATCCCACGGTGAACGAATTGGTTGAAGCTTTCAACAAGACCATTATTAAGATTCTGTCGAAGCTCGTGAGAACCAATAAACAAGACTGGGATGAAAAACTGGGTGAAGCTCTCTGGGCCTATCGCACCACAGTCCGCACGCCTACTAGAGCAACTCCGTATTCTCTAGAATACTACTAAGTCATCCTTCCCTTGGAAATCCAAATTTCATCCCTTCGCATCGCCCTCGCAACAGGGATGGTGACGGAAGAACAACATCAAAAATGTCTTGAAGAGCTTGAAATGTTAGATGAAAAGTGCTTGGAAGCTTAACAGCAAATTAAGTTTTACCATGCCAGAATCTCCAAGGCCTTTGACAAGAAAGTCCGACAATAGAGTTTTAAGGAAGGAGACTTGGTTCTGGCCGTCCGATGACCAATAATACTCAATTCTAAGAAGAAAGACAAATTCCAGACCAAATGGGAAGGATTGTTCGTGGTAGAGACAGTTTACTCGAACGGCGCATACCGCCTGATCACCCAAGACGGTGATAAACTCATGATGCTAATAAATAGGAAGTTCCTAAAAAAGTACTATCCCTAGTACGTTCAGAATAACCTATTTAACAGGAAGTTCTATGTAGGGTATTCTTAAGGATAGCTCGAGATCAGCTGATTATTTAAGATGAAGACCAATCATCTGAATAATTCATTCTTAATTATGATAAAAAATGATTAAGAACCTCCCACTGTAGCTATTAAATCATTTCCAAGATGATTAAAACCATCCCACTATGACTTTCCGAGCACTCTTTCGTCGAGATGAGATTCAATGACTTTATTGGATCAATCTTCCCTCATGAAACTCTCACCGTGACTATAAAATCCTTCAAGGATGAAGCAAATCCCATCTGCTTCAACCCAGTTAGGAGCAATCTTCCAAAACCCTTTTCGGTCACCGACATCTTCCTGATAACCAGGATCCTCTTTAAGTGAAAGATAACAAGGTTTATACTTTCCTTTATCTAATCCTTGGTTGGTTTCAATCACTAGGATCAATCTCATCCACTCTCGCCGTGTTTTGGAGCGATCTTTTGTTGAGACGAGATTCAATGACTGCATCTGGTCAATCTTTCCTCACAAAGCTCCTACGGTATATTTGTGGAGTGCTTAATGATTCACGGTCCTCCACCACAAATCCCTCATTGATCAAATTAATTGATGATGGGTCCACTAAAATTCTTTATGGTTAAATCCATTCAAACTCCCGATGTGTTTAAGCCTTTAACACTCCTACTATTGAAGTCCTAACATAACATTCAAAATTTTAATTTGTTGATCCATGGCGATTATCAAACCCCCTTCGTATTAAGTCTCTGTAACTTTCTAACACTAAAACCCCTACTGAGTGATTTGTACAAGTCAATTTTCCCACTGTTATTTGTATCTCCACTCCCACTGCTCATTTGGTCAAACCTTTGAATAGTTAGGGCCAAAACCAAAATCCCCTCTCGATTCCTTTCATGAACGAGAGGTCTACTTTTAAATTGGACGATTAAACCTTTAGACAGTTAGAGTCATTCCACCCCCCCCCCCCCATTTGGTCAAACTTTTGAACAATTAGGACCCAAATCGGAGTTTCCTTTTGATAAATGAGAGTTCTCCACCCAAATCGAGCGATTAAACCTTCCTACAGTTAGGGTCATATCAAATCCTACCTTGGTCAAACTTTCCCACAGTTAGGGCCAAAACTAGAATTCTTTTTCGATAAATGAAAGGCCTTCATTCGTTAGTCAAACCTTTCTACAGTTGGGACCAAAGTCAAAATTTCATCTCGATAAATGAGAAATTCATCATCAGATTAGGTAACCAATCCTATAAAAGTTAGGGCTATCCGGATCTTTTTGATTCTCGGAGTAGAGATCTCACTCCTAGTTTCACCTTCTAGGATTCTCAAAGTGGAGATCCCACTTTGAGTTTTTTTCCAGCAGGAGATAGAATATAAAATTCTTCCTCTCCAGCATCGGGTTCATCTTTTCCCTAAGAGAAGATAACAAGAGATAGAATATAAAATTCTTCCTCTCCGACACTGGTTTCGTCTTTGGCCCAAGAGAAGACACCACTTTCCAACACCAGAATCCATGCCTCACATGCATGGGGGACTTTATCTCGATCCCTAATTAGAGATAAGTTTACGCCTAACACGCGTTGCCGGTTAGTCTTTTTCCATAAAAATGATAAAATCCTATGTATTCCATATCATAGCAGGTTATTATTAATAACACCATAATTCATGTCTCACACGCATGGGGTACTTTATCTCGATCCCTAATTAGAGATAAGTCTACGCCTAACACGTGTTGCTAGTTAGTCTTTTTCCGGGAAAACAACAAAAGCCTACGTATTCAATATCGTAGCAGGTTATTATTAATAATACCAGAATCCATGCCTCATACGCATGGGGAACTTTATCTCAATCCCTAATTAGAGATAAGTCTACGCCTAACACCCGTCGCTGGTTAGTCTTTTTCCATGAAAATGACAAAAGCCTACGTTTTCAATATCGTAGCAGGTTGTTATTAATAACACCAAAATTGATGCCTTACATACATGGGGGACTTTATCTCAATTCCTAATTAAAGATAAGCTTATGCCTAACACACGTGGCTGGTTAGTCTTTTTCGTAAAAATGACAAAGTCTATGTATTCAATATCATAACACCAAGTCTAAGAGGGTTCATTCTTTTAACACAACGTTATATGTGAAACAGACTTAGACAATTCACATACTAGCCTAACTCAAACGGTGATCGGTAAAGGCACATCAAATCCGTTGATGGCTGAGGGTTTACTAAAAATCCTATAAGTATTGTGATTATTTATTCCAAACGGAATGAGAAATCAAGCTAAGGAAAATGCGCTAAACAAAAAAACTTTATTTTATTAATGAAGTTAGATAAAAGCGAGATACAGAAGTGGTTCCATTAATCTAAATACAATTTGCAACCACAAATCTGTTGTTCCAGCCTAAAGAGCTCCTTCGCTTAAGTCTGCTCAAGCGTAGCCTACAAGTCAGCCCGGACATAATCTTTAGTGGCATTTAGTATCTTCGCAGCTTCACCTCTTAGCTTGGCCAACTTCTCTTTCTCAGGCTCCAGATTCTCAAGTGTCTATTTTTGGGAGCATTCTACATCGGCTAATTCACCTTCTAGAATGGCACAAGAATCTTTAGCATATTTCACGGCCTTTTCGAGACCGGCTATTTCCTCATGGATCGAGGCTAAGGAACCAAGTAGTTCAGCCTTGGACTTGTCTTTCCTCGAGAGAACCGTCGTCCTTTGCATAAAAAAACTCTCTTGTGTTTGGAGCTCACTCCAAATAGACGCTCGGGCATCATGCCACTTCTTTAGCTAGATTTCTAATTGAGTAGCCATATATGAAGAATCGCCTGCAACCTGTAGCTCCCCCAACTCTTGGAGCTCGTGCACCAGCATGACTAAGTTCGTAGTGATAGAATCGGCCAAGTTCGGATATCCTTCTTCTCTGATTCCTATCACTTGACGATCGAGAGACCGTCTAAACTGATCAAAAGAATACACTTGATGAAGGATCTTGTCAATCATTTTGCTCACAAAGGATACAAAATGGCCAAGGTCCAGGCAGAATATAGCTTTGCTCGGATCGTTGTCAGACAACAAATCCTTGACTAGCTCATATGGGCACGATGAAAGCTCTGCAAGAAAAGCGGAGAAATAAATATTCTAAAATATTAACCGGAGTCTTAAGGCAAATAGCAGGATAAAACTTACTAACGCCGGCAGAAGCTCCTTTAGTTTGATGCCCCACGCTTGGTCCCACCAGTCTAACCTTGTGAACAGATGGAATTGTCGCAGACATAACAGTTGTAGACGTACCAACTCCATCTGTTGGTTGCGTGGCCTGGACAGTAAGGCTAACTCTAGCTTTAGCTAAAGCCTCCACGAGCATCGGGTCTAAATGGATGGCAGTCTCAGATTGGAAGATATATTGTTGACTCTCAGCAATGAATTGCACCAAACCCGAAGTGCCTAAGTCCTTGGGTTGCCCCAAAACCCCTGAGATTGTAGTCGTATCAGCTCTAGTGGCTAGTCCTACAATTAAAACTCTCCTCCGGTTAAATAAAGGCCGATAAACGAACAACATAATGTCAGGGTAAAATCCATACCAGCAGATGAACCGGCCTCAATGGTTGGTCCTATAGTCTCACGAACAACTTGCTCTGCCAACATGTCAGTGAGCAATCTGTGATCAGCCTTGGAAAAGCTCACCGTTGAATCGAATGCATGTTCACCAAACTCACCGATATGCCCACCATGGAAAGCTTCCTCCTTAGCTGAGCCCTCCATCGTGACATCTATAGAAAACTTGAATTTTAAGACAAAGAAGGAAAAGCGGAATTCACGACAAGTGGAGATCACGCTCACCTTTAGTGGCTACAGCAGGTTTCGCGACCTCAGCACTTTAGCTCGCTCCCTTTAATTTCTCTAAAAGAGGATGAAGTGCAAAAACAATTAGGGGAGACACGGACTCTGAATCGTTCAATTCTCTTAATTTCCACTTGAATGAGGTACTATTAGTGTTAAATGTACCTAGGCTTAATGTTCTTGCAGTGGTTTCGGTAGTTGGGCCAGGTTCAGCACTCACACCCCCGCCAACTTCAATAGTCGTGTCAGCTTTAGCACTAACAGGCTCCTCACCTATGGTCTCGCGCATCTGCTATGTGAAACTAGACCTCTCAGAGTGAGTAAAGCAAAGAGAAGGATGATCGTATGGAAGCTCCCCTTCTTCAAGGCCTTCTATGAATTAACGAGGAAGGATAAGTGTTCAGTGAGATCAAAGGCTAAATATGGAAAATCACATGAAGGGTGAAGTATTACCTCCTCCCCTAACAGGAATATCACCAAACGATTCCCCCTCAAAAGCTGGTAATTCCGTAAGTGGCTTGTGCACCACCTTCTTTCGCTTCGCATGTCGAGCCTCCTTAGAAGCGACAAGTCTTTCATGTCTAAACTTGGTGCACAACTCGACCCTTGGGAGAACCTGAGCTAAGGATCGGGATCTCATCCGACGAAGGAGGCGAGGTTCTTCCTCTTCTTCTTCATCAGTGGGCCTACCTGGAAGGTCAACCATCATTTTGTTAGGATAAGTAAATAAGACTTTCTGCCTCGGCTTCTTTGGAGCCTTTGGAGGCTTAGGCAAATCGGATGGGCAAGTCAGATGAGTGATTGTCGGGCTCATGAACCATCCTGAGGAGAAGAAGGAATTCGGCAGACCTGTTCCGAGTTCTTCCTCATTGACACCAACTCTCGCGCCTTTGTCCCCAGCTACATCTCCTTCGGGGCTTTCAACTTCATCAGTGGGAAGTACCTCCTCTTCCTCCTCGAACACCTATTT
>NC_033801.1:65083078-65117357 GCF_001876935.1 Asparagus officinalis | reverse complement strand
AGCCTCCAGCTTTGAAATCTACTTTAGCTTGGCGGGCGCATTGGTAGCAATGAGCCACCTACAACAGAGGAATGTAAGCTCTCACGTGCATTCTGCTACGAGAAGATTGAATATAGTGCCTATGCAACCCGCCACACTCCAAAGCCACGCTCGGGTACCATCTATAAGACCATCCTGAGTCTTCAACTCTCGGTTTGGGTTCCTGACGTATAATTGGTCGTAACCAAACTGACGAGCGAACCGACATGGTATATAAGGCTCTATGTGGTAACTTTTCTTCACTCTGAAGACAAGATATCTAGGCTAAATATTCATTAACCATCTGAAGTAGCCCACATCGAGAGAAGTGCGACCCATCCTCGGTATCTCTTCAATAATAAGCAAATCATCGTACATGCCGGAGAATCATGGGAAGCATTTAAAGAACTCCCAGTACTTATGAATCTGGAGATGTCGCCTCACCTCAAGGAACATCCACGCTTCCCATTTACAATCTTCTAACAGCTACACCATAGGAATGGAAGAATCTGTGACACTCAGTGCCGATATTAAATCAGCACAATGGAGAACAAGCCACGCCATCAGATAGGTATAGAGAAGTTCAACCTTGGCAGTAGGTGTAGGAGTTAAAAATTACCTATATGTTTCCACATACAGCTCGAGACAGAGAAAATATGATGAACATCTTTATCCGAGTCAAGGAGGATTATCAGACATCGACAAACGTATGAAGTGAGTTAATGAAACGTACGAGTCAACAGAATGATAAAATACGTAAAATAGCGGAACAAGACAAGTCCAGAGAAGTCGGAAGGTGCAAAACGGCTTGGAATGACTCTCATGCGCGGATCACCTTAAAGTGACCTGCGTATGTGCGGGTCACCCTAAGGTGACCCGCGCAAGTTCGGGTCACCTCGTCACCTTAAGGTGACGCGCAAGCCAGCGGGTCACGTTGTACTAACTTGCACCCGAAACCTCCAAAATGTGTTTTCAACTGTTTCCTTAGGATTTGTTCACTCCAGAGCCGGCAAGGTGCTGCCAGTTTAGAGAGTGCAATCCATAAATTTTAGAGGAGGGCTAGCAGATCTTGGTGAATTCCAGCATAAAGGAGTTGTTCGAAAGATCTGAGGTCCGTGCCAGCATACATTAAGATCAAACTTGGTTTTGATCTCGAGAAGAGTCATAATCTCTCTTGGTCGAGATTATCACTTCTGTGATTATTTTTTTTGTGAAACAAGAGCATCAAACTTCTATTCTGTCAACCGCATCTGATCCGTGGTGGTCCACGGATAAACCTTGATATAGGCAAAGATCTCACACAAGCAACAGGTGATAAACATCTGTTGTGTGTATTTGAAGAGAGTTGTAATTTTTTATTTTATTTATGTAAGCGAGTAATTTTATAAAAAGATTAACTCTTTTGAATTCATTATAATCGATAAACAATTATAATGGATTTTACAAATAAATCAATTTTTACCCTAAACACGTTGCCGACCACAGTGGGAGCCAGCAGTCTCGTTGTCGAGACTATCGTGTTGCAATCGAAGATCAAGATCCTGGTTGATTCAACAGTCGAGTACGAGTTCGACGAAGCCAAGTTCGAGGAATATTTCTCCTCGTCTTCATCAAAATCCTCCTCTCCCTACAAATGCAGAAAGATATTATCTTTGAAGGAGACATACTCACTGATGAAGGCTACAAGTAACTCCTCTCCAATCAAGGAGTTATCCAATCAAAGTACGTCAATCCTGATAAAGAGAGGTCATCAAAGGTGATGCCAACGCCAAGCTCGTCAAATTGTCAAGGCATTGGAACAAGTCGACGGGGTTCAATATTATGCAAACTTAGAGTCCAGGAGGCGTCAAGCAACCAAATCACTTCAATAGTGTATGGCTAAAAAACCCTCCAAGCTATCGATGAAAGAATGGATCCTTGTTAAAAGGAATCGTTCAACCCGGAAGGAGCGTATCTAAAGACGTCATGTATGTGACGCACATACTCGCACCCTTTTGCAAAAGGTACAAGGCATGAAGAAGGAAGAGGTGGCCAAAAAACCACCAAGACCACACCAAGTCTGGAGACCAAAGTCCAAAACCGCATAAAAACAACTCCGATAGTGGCCGAAAAGATCAGAAGTCCTGAGCTACTTCAGGGTGACTCGCGCCAAGCCCGAGTCACCTCAAGGTGTCTCGCACCTAATTCGCCTCCCGTAACCGTTTCTCCGCTTTCGTTAAGCCTCGTTCTTGTTCCAGTTGATCATGTACCTCTGGAGAAGTCTCACAGCAATGTTGACCCATCAAAATTCAAGTATACGACGGCTGACAGTCTTGGTCCTTCGCACAAAGATTGAGGCAAAAGCTTCGGTGAACAAAATCTGAGTAGTTCCTTAGGCTGGGGGTCGTACAAACACTTCCATCAAGCCAAAGACCGCTCAAAGGTGTCTCGTCGTCTCCAAACAAACCGGGGCACCTCATTATACATGTTCATGTGCCTTGCAAAAGAGGACTCCTGGCATCAATCACCTTGGGGTTCGTATTGAAACCCAGGAGGCCGTTAAGGTTCCACGATCACAAAGGGGTGGTCCTAAATGTGTGACTCCTGATGCGATCTTAGAATGTTCAAAGGCAGCAACAAATCGACCCGAGAATATCAACAAGGTTCTTCATCCCCAAAAGAAGACGTGTCCGTCAAAAGATAACATTATACTTGGGGCATCATACCAACAAGCGATGATTACTCCAATGAGCTGCACCATCAGGCTGGGGGTGTGAAAAAATCTCAAAAGGAGGGTGTTCGAGAAAACAACTCTCACTATCCATGCGGGAGATCTATCATGGCCGTATTATCAAAATGTAGCTGCCCCAGGACCATTTCACAAAGGGTCTCGATATTCGAGAAACTTGCCACCAAAGCATTGAAGCCCAAGCCAAGACATTTCCATAAGAGAAAATCCACCGTCCAGGATGATGAATTCCCTAAAGTCACCATCAACATGGTTGACAAAGAAAAATCTGCAATTGCTTTAAACAGCTCTAATCCTAACTTTTCTCCCGGAAGAAAAGTTAATTCAGGGATATCCCAACAAATGTCTCGGCTCCAGCTAGAAGTCATCAGACATAGGGATTACCCGAGGATGCATGAAGGACTGTCTTCGGAAGATGGACTATTGGATTCTCCACAATCGCCTCTAACGATACAATATCCAGCATAGGGGAAGCAAGGGAGTCGTTCATAATCACTCCCGACCTAGTGGCTCAAATGCTTCAAGAGGCTTTAGCTCAACAGCGAGATGAACTCAAAGCTGAAATGAAAATAGAGATAGAGTTGATCATGCAGTAGATGAGAGAGTTACAGGCTCAATGACTTCAACCACCACTTGAGTCCAGTCAACGGGCTGAATCTAGTCGCCGCACTCAGAACGTCGCAGTTGACAGCAATCTAGAAGTGGACGAAATCATCATGGCTGACGCACCCCTCAAAAATACTGGGGTGGCCCAATCGTATCCCTCAGTAACACTAGGGGTGGTTCAATTGCACCCCTCAATATTGTTGGGGGTAGTTCAGTTGATCTTTCTAGGCATCCTCTAAAGAAAGATGCGGGCGAGGATAACAAGATGATGCAGGAGCTGGAAGATAATGTCAATGCCTTGCTATCGGATTAAGAAGTGAAGAGGACCAGCATTTTGTGTCCATATCCAAGAGAGTAGGATTCAATCCTGTACCCAGTGAAGTTCAATCTAATTAACTTCATACCGCTGGAGTTTACAATGTGTTTCATGTATCTATGCATATGTAAAAAGAGTCTTTTGACTCATTAGAGTGAACTTGTTATAATGTATTTTTGCTCTGAGACTTCTTTATTTATCAATAAAGCTTCTTTTAAAATGAAGTTTATTATAATATGGAAGTGCACCTCTGACTTAACATGTGCTTTGTGCACGTGTTACCATTGTCATGCATCTCAAAATTAGCTGCGCATTTTGGGGGTGTGACAAGTTGATATTGTGACACCCCCACTTTAGTTCCAAATGGACTAGTATGAAGAAATATTAGTGGCTTAAATAGAGAAGATCAAGGCTCAAGAACAACTAGTGCTAGCATTTTGGCGATGGATTTAAGACAACATCGAGTTGCTCTTGGTAGGCCTCACGGCTTGCACGTGCCAATGGGCTCGTGGGCCGGGGCGTGACAAATGATATCAGAGCAGTTGTCAGCCGAAAGTGTGGAGCTAAGTGCTATACGGGGCTAAGTGCTACACCTCGTGGATGCGGTGGGAGCTACCTCTAGAGCCCGTAAGAGCCGTCTCTAGAGTCTACATTGTTTGGCAAGTGACACTGGAATATGCCAATTGTCATGTCGTGACGACGAGGACGTCATCTTTATAAAGTAGGGAGATTGTGACACCCCCATTTTAGTCCCAAATGGACTAGTGTGAATAAATGTTAGTGGCTTAAATAGAGAATGCCAAGGCCCAAGAACAACTAGTGCTAGCATTTTGACGGTGGATTTAAGCCAACATCGAGTTGTTTTTGATGGGCCCCATGGCTTGTGTGGGCCCGAGGCGTGACAGACACCATAGTTAATTTAAGGGTAGATTTCACAAAACCCCACGACGTTAGTTGTATTTTGAGATTAACCCAAAAAAGCTTTAAAATATCACTTAACTCCCAAAGCTTTTTAAGATAACTGCAAAACTGCTAGGAGTTTTCTAAAAATAAATTTAAAAAAGGCAAAAGTTTTGAGGGTCAAGGGATATTTCCAAACTCTTTGGGATTATTTTTTAATTTACCAAGCAACCCAAACTTCTCAGGGGTTTGTGAATTACCCTTATGTCAAACTACAACGAAAACAATTGTCAAACATATAATAGAATATATGATGTTTTACAGCATGCTCGGGAATTGGTCAAAGCAGCTTATAAGCCACTAGTCACTGGGACATGTTTGGTAAACAACTTATTTTGACTTATAAGCCAAAAAAAATTAGGATAACCCAGCTTATATTTGGTGGCTTATAAGCCATAAAGTTTGACTGAGTAAAAGGCCATTATACCCCTTTGCATTTAAAAAGATTTAAAAGTTTTGTTTTTCTATCTCCAACCCATTTTTGGTCATTTTGATAACAAGAATGGATTATTAGCCATTAATTTACCAAACATTTTACTATTGGAAATTGATTCTAATCCACTAAATTTATCAAATACTTTGGATTATATCTACTTGACTTATAAGCTACTTGTAGATTATAAGCTAAGTAGATTATCATCCTGTGAAAACGGCGAAGGAATTGAGAAAAATATGAAGAATAAGCAAAACAGGCTCCACCACACCCTGGTGTGGTGTCTGCCATGGGTGTGGCAGAATCTGCCCTGTCTGCCATGGGTGTGGTATCTGCCACACTCTGGTGTGGCAGAATCTGCCCTGTTTACTATGGGTGTGGCAGACTCGTATTTAGAATCCCAATCAGTTTGGGATTGTGTTTTGTTATAAATAGAGACACGTTTTTTAGGGTTTCTTTGGCATTGTTTAGGCTTTGATTGGGTTTTGATTAAGCATTGATTGAGGATATTTGGAGCACAAAAAGAGGTATTTTTTTGAGCTTTTGGTTAGGGTTTTGTTTGGAGAGATTAAGAGTTTTGTTGGTGAGATTAGTTTGTTCCTTCGAGTGATTTGTAATCTTAATTTGTACTCTTCTTCTCAATTAGTGAAAACCCCATCCCCTTCTTGTCCCGTGGACGTAGGCAACTTGCTGAACCACATTAAAATTGGTGTTTTGTTTGTGCATTGATATTTAGTTCGTTTGGCTCTCTTGGATTGGCATTTGGTTTGGTTGCTCGATACAGCTTTTGGCACAACAATTTGGTATCAGAGCTCGGGCTACGCTTGGGCTATTTAGAGGAGTAGATCGATTTGGGAAGCTCATCTAGGGTTTCAGTTGGTGAGAAAGGTGGGATCTTTTCGGTAAAGCTTCTTTCTTTTCTCAGTTTTGGATCTATTCTTCGTTTGTTTCCGCATTGGTTGCTGGTTTGTTGAGGATTATGGCCGAGAAAGAGGGAGTTGAGGGTAGTTCTTCAGGTGTGAAGACTGTCTAAAGTTTGAGTATTTACTCAATGAAGATTGACGTGGAGAAGTTCAATGGTACTAACAATTTTGGACTTTGGCGATGCGAAGTCTTGGATGCGCTCAATGCGCAGAATTTGGAAGATACGTAAGTCTTGGATGCGCTCAATGCGCAGAATTTGGAAGATACGTTGGAGTTGGACGGGAAACCGGACGACATTGATGAGAAGGTTTGGAAAAAGATGAATCAGACAGTGTGTTGTGTGATTAGGTCTTGTCTCACTCAAGATCTAAAATATTATGTGATGAATGAGACTTCTGCGAAGAAGATTTGGGAGGTCCTAGAGAGCAAGTACTTGACGAAGAGCGTTGAAAACTGCTTGCATTTGAAGAGGAGGCTTTATCGCTTCCAATTGAAGAAGGGGACATTCATTAGTGATCACATGAACCACTACACAAAGCTTCTTGCATATTTGGCGAATGTAGATGTTATTGTTGAAGATGAGGACAAGGCGTTGCTATTGTTGAGCTCCTTGCCCGACGAGGAATATGAGACGTTTGTCCTTACTCTTATTAATAGGAAGGCATCTCTTTCATATAGTGAGGTCACCGCTACATTAGTAAATTACCAACTCAGGAAGAAGGACAATGAGACTTCTATTGAGCTGGTAGCGGGGGCATTGGTTGCAAGAGCAAATGGTCCAAACCGAGGTAGAAGGTCACATTCTAGAGGAGCACATCTTAGAATCCGTAGGAATCGGTGTGCTTTTTGTAAAGAAGATGAACATTGGAAAGCTGAATGCCCAAAGTTGAATGATCAAGCCAGGAAGAATAAGGGGAAAGCTGTACAAGCCTCAGAGGTGAATATTGTCAAGACTAGTGGTAATAATTCAGATTCAGATTCTTTAGGCTGCTCATTATCTGTACTACCATCAGTTTGTGTTGCCTACTCTACAGAGTGGATGTTGGATTCGGGCGCTACATATCATATTTGTCCTAGGAGGGATTAGTTCTCTAGCTTTCAGGAGTTGGAAAGAGGGGATTTCGTGCTCATGGGTAATGATCACAAATGCTCTATTGGTGGTATCGGTACCGTTTGGATCAGGATGAGTGACGGGGTGATTTGGGAGTTGGTTGGAGTGAGGTTCGTTTCTCGGTTGAAGAAGAACATCATTTTACTTGGAGCTTTGGAGGCAGCAGGCTATAGGGTGACCTTGGCGGATGCACGCTTGAAGGTTACATTTGGGTCCATGATTGTGATGAAGGGCGTCAGAAAGAGTAACTTATACTATTTACTTAGGAGCACGGTGATTGATAGAGCTCTGATGACTTCATTGGATTTGGCGAGATTATGGCGTTGTTTGGTGCTGGGGTTTGGTGCTGGGGTATTTGATTGGTGATGCCGTGCATAGGTTGTTGAGGAGTACTTTGACCTACAGATGGAAGTCCTTTGAGCACATTGGGATGAGCAAGACCGAGGTAGAGTTTGGCACTCCTATCCATCGAGCGAGGGGTCTTTTAGGAGGTGTTCAGTTAGGCATTTGGGGGCCTTCCAAGGAGGCATCATTGGGAGGTAATCGTTTTGTAGTTTCCGCAGTTGATGATTGTTCTAGGCATTATTGGATCGCGACCAGTTCCCATTGGTGTAAAATCCTAGAAGTCAACAACAATTGGAAGAAGTGTATTGGCAGAAAGATAACTCGTTGTTCTAGCTTTGGTAGGGGTCCTTTCTTACGTTTGTGCTGAGCTCACGGCAATAGGAGACACTTCATTAGTGTGGAGACTTTGGGGCGACAAGATGAGATGACAGTTTCGATGGGTCGTTCCTTTCTGGAGGAGGATCGGCGTTGGTTGTCGAGCATTGGTTCTGGAACTTCGACATATTTGGGTCATCTTAGTCATAGGTCGCCGACTGCTGCATTAGGAGTTATTGGATCTGGTGGAGCTGCTTCAGATTTTGGTCGGCGTCGGATATTTGATTACCCAGCATTTGGTCACATCGACGATATGAGATTTGATCCGATTGCGTGTTTGGGATTCGGAGGCTTATTTGATTATCGTTTGGGAGCTTCTAATTTTGTTCTGAGCAGGAATATCACTTTTGACTCTCGGCAGGTGGAGAGTATTGATCAGGTCGTTTGGATATCGCAGCGGGTGGAGGGTGATGCTACTTCACGTTGGGTGGAACTTATTCCACATACTCCAGATCGTACTGCGTCATTTGGGATTCCAGCTGAGGTGACACAGGTTGGGGATCATTTGATTTCGGACGCAGATGATGGTTTGGTTTTGGATTCGGTTGTAGCTGGTGGACATGATTTGGATACGCCCATTGGTTCACCTCAGATGGAGGTGTTTGATTTGTATCAGTTTGGGTCCGCTATCAGTTGCAGATCCGTTGGTGATATTGGGGAAGAGTTAAAGACTTTTCTATTTGTTTGAGGGCCTTTGGAGGCCGTTTGGGTGAACTACGTGAATGCTTGATTCCTTAGGCAAGAGGATATGTAGGCAGTCAATTTTGATGCAGCCGATTTGGTGAGTAGATACCGACATTTGGGTGAGTGTTCGCACTCCCGTTTGGGTCTCAGCCGATTTGGTGAGTAGATACCGACATTTGGGTGAGTGTTCGCACTCCCGTTTGGGTCTCGACTTATGTGGATGGAGTCCGTTGTCATGAGTCCATTTCCGTGGCGTACTGATGCTACAAGTGAGGCATTTGTTTTGGTTGGTGTCGGCTCAGTTTTGGGAAAACTTCGCCGAGGTGGAGAATTGTGAAAACGGCGAAGGAATTGAGGAAGGAATTGAGAAAAACGTGAAGAATAAGCAAAACAGGCTCCACCACACCCTGGTGTGGTGTGGCAGAATCTGCCCTGTCTGCCATAGGTGTGGTGACTGCCACACCCTGGTGTGGCAGAATTTGTCATGTTTGCCATGGGTGGTGTGTGCCACACCAGGGTGTGGCAGACTCATTTTTAGAATCCCAATCAGTTTGGGATTGTATTTTGTTATAAATAGAGACACGTTTTTTAGGGTTTCTTTGGCTTTGTTTAGGCTTTGATTGGGCTTTGATTAAGCATTGATTGGGGGATATTTGGAGCACAAAAAGATGTATTTTTTTGAGCTTTTGGTTAGGGTTTTGTTTGGAGAGATTAAGAGTTTTGTTGGTGAGATTAGTTTGTTCCTTCGAGTGATTTGTAATCTTAATTTGTACTTTTCTTCTCTATTAGTGAAAACCCCATCCCCTTCTCGCCCCGTGGACGTAGGCAACTTGCCGAACCACGTTAAAATTGGTGTTTTGTTTGTGCATTGATATTTAGTTCGTTTGGCTCTCTTGGATTGACGTTTGGTTTGGTTCCTCGACACAGCTTTTGGCACAACACATCCATAGTTGCCAAACATGCCCCTAGCTGTTTTAGAAGTTACTTTGAACCCTAGTTGTTTGGGAAGTTACTTTGAAAAAACAATAGAGATTATTTGTGAACAGGTTTTTAGAAGGGCGTTTCCAGAAACTCAGGAAAGAAAAAAATATCTCAGATGCAACAATAGCTGCTGGTACACAAATAAAAGATCAACGACAAGAGCAGAGGAAGAAATTCCGTATGAATGAAAGTGTAGTGTGAAAGCCATTGCTCATAATTAGGTGGCTGGTGGCGGTGCTGTATGTGTCGGGATGCAGCTAGGTCAATGATGGTCCCATAAAAAAAAGTCAAATTAAGTTCACCATTAATAACTAATAAAAAGCTAGGCACAAAAATGTAACCCTTCAACTCTTATTATATATAAATTTGGATTTTGGTATAATACCAAAGACAAGACATGATATTATAGCAATCCAGATTCAAATCTTATAGGCACCATGAACATCTAAAAGAGACTTGAAAAAAATATGCCGCTCCATGAGTAGACGCTCAATATACGGAAAAAAAAAATGTCTGTATAAACATAACTCTCAGCTAGATCTCTCATTAAAACTTCATAGTTTTGATGTGCTTACAAAGTCCTTTGATATAATTAAATTTTCTCGTCAGAGCGGTGGCTCGACAAATGATCCCCTTCGACACAAAATACACGGACAACAGCTTCATGATAACTTTCTTTCCATTAATTGTAAGTGCAAAATCCTAGCTAGTGTTGAGAAAGAATACGAGGAGCCCCCAGTTACGGGGTCTCCTACCATTCCACTTGATAATCTTGTATTTTCGGCCTCTTACGTAGTATTATAAACTTACATGCATTTGTACATATACGAGAACAATAACGAGTATCATGAGTTTCTCAACACTTTCAAACCTCAGTCTGTTAAGTAAATGGAGTTCTTTCCTAACTGCTATAACATTATTCCCGAAATGGGCGGTTTTAATTTATATGTTAAGTTAACACATTGAATTAGATTGATTCTCATTTCTAGAACTAAAAACTATCTATGTTTCTCAACACACACATAAATTTGACTGTGTTTTGAACAAGATGGAACACTGTTTATCATGAGTTAAATTAAGCTAGCTTATGAAGAAAAGTTGGAGTGTGCCGACTCTTATGTCGTTACCACACAATAGACATTGTTGAAAAATCCAGTATTGATTTAAATTAACACATTAAATTAGTTTGATTCTCATTTTTAGAAGACTAAAAACTCTGTAAATTTCTCATCACACACACACCCATAAATATGATTGTATTTTGAATAATATGGAGCCCTGTGATCATGAACATAATGATTAGGCTGGCTCATGATAAAATTTTGAGCGTCCAACTCATATTTTGTTACCACACATGATAAAATTTATTTAAGATTAATTGCATTCTGGTACGCTATGGTATGACGTACGTAACCACATAGAAATATTGGGGATTGCGTATCTTGACGTAGTGGAAGCGTAAGCGAAGAAGATAACTATTTTTTCTCGTACGAGCAAAACGGCACTAAACCATAGAAACCTTGAAATAGAATTTTTTTGAAATAACAATAACCATAAATAGTCTCACAAATTTGTTTCCCTTATGTGGGGTATAAAGCAATGCAAAAGTACTAAAACAACCTTCCCTAAAGCAAATAGACTTCCTAGAAATAAAAGACATTTCATAAGAACTAGAAACAATATTAGACCAAAACTCTTCGACGCGCAGTTTGAGCCTGAATATGATATCCTTTGACCCTAAAACTCAGTTTGAATAGCAAAGCTATTCAACTTGTAGAGCACTTTCGGAGCTTTTCGAAAATGAATAATAATAACGATTCTATGGAGCGAGTCAAACTATATGATCCTCCATAGTTGTATCTCATAATCTATGAAAAAAAAAATACTCTTTCGCTTCAATCGTCCCGCTTTCGTACGATCAGATTTCTTCCAAAAAAACATCAATTATTGCATTTGTGTCATTCTCTCCTCCATGAACAAAACTTTCCTCGAGTTTGGCTAAAGGTAAAGCGATATATGATCGGGTGAAACTTAGTCAAATCAGCAACCTTCTTCATCTAAAACTTGTCACAGGTTCTCATAGGTAATGATTCCTGACGTAGATGGGCCATGATCTGGTGTCTCGTGTGGAACTGCTTCAGATAATGATGCCTAGCGGTGTATGTCTTGTACTTGACATGATAGGCTTCAATCTTTCCCACTTCTCTCTTTTCTTCTATTGTCAATCCTTCTATTGTCAACCCTCTTATTTTCCTCAACAAAAGATGATTTAGAATATCACATCGCTTCTGAATGTAAGAGATAAATCCAATGCTATCGTGAAAGGGCATCACAAAGGAAGACAAATTGAGAGCACAGTCTTGTTGCGTCGGGCTAGCTAAAACTTTTAAAGAGTCCTCTCAATCCAACAACACCTCTGCCAATGTCTTTAACTCCTCTCATACAGGTTGAATGCACGCATTTCCCTACCTGAAAATAATTCTCTGTCGAACTCTATCCTAGAACAACATCCAATGCTTGAAGTGATTTTGAGGTAATGACACAACTTCCCTCTTAAGATACTTGCTCATATCCGAACAGTACTCTTGGAAATCAGTATTATCTTGGACTAGCTTATCCTCAATCAAGCTTGTAAATTCTTTGGATGAGCATGGAAATATATCAACGTCATAAAATTTCTCCTGAGATGGATCAGATTGGATAAGACAAGAGAAACCCTTAGTGCTATTAGAATCTGGATTTAGGGCTGCCACCATTGCTTGTGGAATAGTTAAATTTTCTTGTTTGCAATATGAAGGAGCATCTATGTCGGTAAGATCTTTTGGAGAGCATTTTGTTGGACCACTTCAATAGCTTTGCCAATGATTGCAACAAAAATTTATTCCTAGTCCACTAGAAATTTTGATTGCAACTCTCTCTCTCTCTCTCTCTCTCTCTCTCTCTCTCTCTCTCTCTCCATTCTCACTCTCTCCATCTCTCTCTCTCTAGCTCTCTCTCTCCATTCGATGACAAGTACAAATCGGTAGTTTGAGTTGGCGAGTGTGATTGACTTGTAATTGATCCCACCAACCGCAGCACCACATTGCAACTTGCACCCCACCAAAGGAACCTTACCTTCTATCCGGGATAGATTGAATCTCAACAAAATAGCTTTGCCAATGATTGCAACAAAAATTTATTCCTAGTCCACTAGAAATTTTGATTGCAACTCTCTCTCTCTCTCTCTCTCTCTCTCTCTCTCTCTCTCTCTCTCCATTCTCACTCTCTCCATCTCTCTCTCTCTAGCTCTCTCTCTCCATTCGATGACAAGTACAAATCGGTAGTTTGAGTTGGCGAGTGTGATTGACTTGTAATTGATCCCACCAACCGCAGCACCACATTGCAACTTGCACCCCACCAAAGGAACCTTACCTTCTATCCGGGATAGATTGAATCTCAACAATTTTCACAATTTGGTTCAGCAAGTCTAAAAATTCTTCAATATCAAGATTAACCCAAAAGTACGGAGTATCCTTAATCCTTGTGTGGTAGCCCTGTAGATATGAAATGTCGTCTTCATTTAGATGTTGAGCACGAATACTAGCCTTGGCGTGTCAATTATGGGAACATCCCTATTTTAAGATTTTTGAATTATAATTGATGAAGATTACAATTGAAACAGAAAAATTTATATTGACTGGGTTCTTTTCTTTGAGCCAAGATAGAGTGTCAATCTCGTACTTCGTTGACGGTCTGAACTACAAACAAATGGTCTTCTTGCTGATTTTCAAAGATTGTTGAAGCTAAGCTTGATCTTTAGAGGATGTCGAAGTCTCTCTAAGTCTCCAAATTTTACAATCGTGCAAGGTTGTAAAGTGCAAAAAATGCAAAAGTTTCCAAGTTACCGAGTGCCCTAAAATGAGCAATCTCCCCTCCTTTTATAGGCTGTGAGGGCAGGAGGGAGAGAGTTTGTGACCATTAAATATGGATTTAGCAGCCATTAGCTTAGGAAATAATGGGGAAAAATCATTTCTATAAAACTATCTCTTGAAACGGTCATGGGTGCGGTTCGCCACTAATGGTTGGGGGCAAAGCTCGCTAAGCAGGTGTGGACGAAGTTCGTTCTAGCGAACTTCACTAGAACATGGTTAGCCCACTTCCCTTGGTGTGTGGATGACATGGCTCATATTGGCTATTTGGACGAAGTTCGTGTGAGGATTGAGCGAGCTCCTCTATGACTTGAGATGCAAGCTTTGCTTGGCATTTCTTGTGGTGTTGGCACATAGATGTCAATTATGAAGATGCCTTTCGATCCAACTTAGAGTCCAACTTGAAGACTACTTTCAACTCAGATCAGAGTTCGAGTTGAAGACGGATTTCAATTTGGCTCAGAGTTTGACTTGAAGATGACTTTTGACTTTGATTGGATTGGTTTGTGGCCAAGTTTGCATGACACTTGAGCGAACTTCACCATGGCTTAGGTGAGCCTCATCACAGGTTTGTATTTGGGCTCATCTGAAGTGTTTAGCCTATAGACGTTCACTTCTTAGGCTTGGACTATGCGTTAGTCTGGAGGAGAGTTCATAGAATAGCGATATTCATATTTATATTCATTCAATTTTGTGTTTGGAATGAAGTTTGTTTGCCCTTGGATTGGGGTGAAGTTCATGGAATAATGATGTTCATTGGACTTGAACTTTAGTGCGATTTGCTCGACTTTGACTATTTGAGCGAGGTTCATTAATTAGCAAGGGTCGCTGAAATTGTTACCCTTAGAACCACACCTTGATTTGCAACTGAGATCTCTCTTAATGGTCAAGTGCTTGGGAAGATTCGCGGATGTCCTAATATTTAGGCTACTTTTTAGCCTCTTTGTTAGGTTTAGTCACTTTTCGTAAGAAGCGATTTTTTCTTGAGAACTTGGTTTTGGAAGGCATATAGGTAGCCCACTTTCATTTCTATTTTCTTTCATCTTCATCTTCTCCATGTCTAAGTCTTCATCCACTCGATCTTCTTGATAGAGAAGCTGAGATCTAGCAACTTTAACAAGAGTTGGCCCAAGTAGGGGTAGTTCTATGGATGAAATCTATATTCTCCGCCTATTAGTGGATTTATTGTCGGTCGAAAAGGCTAGGCTCGAGAAGACTCTCAAGAACAAGTTGAAAGCATGGTGCGAAGTGAATTGCGATAGGGATACATGGAGCTTTGAGTGTCATGCTCTGCATAGGACTATTCAGAGGCTTCGATGGTGCCTGAAAATAACCTTTGATCTCCACAAATGAGGACTCTAAAAGTGATTAGGTTTCACAATAGTGGACCTAGAGAGTAATTAGACATCATTGTCTAGCTTTCTCGAACTTGACGCCTAAATTACCTTGAGAGTCTCCTTTATGTTCCTCAACCATCATATTATTAGGAGGAACGAGAGCTCTTATTGCTTTGTGTTTCTCCTTTCTGTTTCTCAATTGTCACAAATTTAAAGGAACATGAACTAGCTTACTTTGTAGTTTGAGAGTCTGAAACTTACTTGTATGCAAGTTTTATGATCAATGAAAGTGTTGTGTTTTTTGTTAAAACTATCTTCTTTCATGTGTTTGTTCTGTGTATGACATGCCTTTTGTATTTGAGGTGAGGCTCCGGCTTCATGTGTCAGCGAGAATCATTGAATGAGGTTTGCCAAGTGAAGTCTTTGCATAAACTGGGCAAAGTTTGCTAAACTTAGAGTCTTGGGTGAAGTTTGCTAAAGTAATTAGTGAGGTTTGCTCAAAATCTGGGCAAAGCTCGCTGAGTCGATTAGAAAACTTCCCTTGGTTGACTTTTGACTTTTCAAATTGGCGATTTTTGTGCATTGATTTGAGGCGAAGATCGTTCTTAAGTGAAGTTAAGGCCAAAATATTTGGGTGAAGACCAGGGTGAGATCTTTGGGGAAAGGTGGGGGCAAGATCTCTGGGCGAAGTTCATTGACAACATATAAATAGGCTATCCGTCTTTTTTTCTTCCATTTTGCCTCTAAATTTTAAACCCTTCAAAATTTCAAGTCACCAAACTCCCAAGACTTTCTCAATCCAAATGGCCTTTCATCGTCAACTCGTGAATGAGAAGTAAGTCAGTGGTGACTCTCGCTAGCTAAATCCTACCATCACACTATTACAACTGGAGATGGCATCATGTAAACTTTAAGAACCAATCTTTTTTAACCCTGCTCTCAATGGTTGGGCTTTCTGTTTGCCAAAACAGCCCCCATTGGGCTTGTATAGTACTTCAAAGCACTCGAATCAGTTTCTCTATTGATGATGAGACATCAATGATGGAATTTGATCTTAATTCTTGACTTCGCCGGTGAAGGTGGAGCCTTAATAGTCACCATCAATGGCACTTCACATGGCAAACTTCGCTCCTTAATTCGGGTTCGCTAGTGTAGCTTATTGGGCTTCTAGACAAACTTTGTTTGGGTAAAGTTTATCATATTGTCTGAGCGAGTCTCACTATTGTACTGAAATTCACCACTATTAACGTGAACTTCGCCTAGGCTTATAACACTTAGCCAAATTTTGAGCTTAGTCATGGGCAAGCTTCGCTCTTTAGTGAGCTTTGCCAAAGAGAGCCAAGTGAGCTTCGCCTATGGGCTCAACACTCAGTTGATTTTCTAGAGCCAAGTTTTCTGACTTGTTTTTTCTTCTCCATACAGTACATCTGTCGGATACACCTATCAACTGGTATAATCACTTTGGACACGATGGAACTCATGATCCATTAACATTGCATGTCTTTAGAGGAAACATTCCTCTATTCTTTGAAGAGAGTAGCCAAGAGCGAATAGATGCAATCCGTCATTAAAGTACTACTACGCTAAGAGAACTTATCACGAACGTAATGTTTTCTATCCCCAAAGAAGATCGGTCTAAGAAATCACAAAGTTTTTCGACGATGGCAATCCGGGGGGTACTTACATCTTCAACATGGAGAAGGAGTGATGGTACTATGCCCAGGGGGATTGTCATTTCTATAGAATGATACTGTATTTATCAAAAGTTGATGTTTTTATTGTCATTAAACATGTTACACCGTTTATCGATTACAAGTTCAAATTGAAAGAAAAGTTGATCTTTTTATAAGATCTTCTTACACAATGAAAAGGTAAAATTACAACTTTATCAAACAATATGTAACAGTAATTTATCTCCTATTGCTTTGAGTGAGATCTTTGCCTATACCGGGGACGCATTAGTCCGTGGACCACCACAGATCAGATCTGGTTGACAAGGTTAATTATGCTATTGTTTCACGAAGGAAACAATCACAGCAGCGATAATCACGACCAAGCGAGATTATTGCTCTTCTTGAGATTAAAACCAAGTTTAATTCGAAGGAAAGAGGGGGAAAGAATCTCAAATCTTTCAAAGAGTTTTTCTTTATGAAAAAGTTCGCCAAGATTTGCCAATTCTCCTCTGAAATCCATGGTCTACTATCCAAATTGATAGCACCTCGCCCTCTGATTTCAAATCCCCCAGAATGAAGATCCTAGGCTTATATTTATAGGTTTTTGTCACTGCATTTTCTGATAAGATCTGATGATTTGACGTTATCTTTAGTAAATAACCGCTCAACCACACTTAGGTATAACTCCAAAACAATTAGGGAGGTCCTGGAACGAAAGAATCCTTAAAAAATCAAAACCCGTATTTTAGGAAGTTCGGGAAGCGAATCACCACCTGGTGGCTCGGAGCTGTGTGAGCCACTAAATGGTGGCTCACAGCCTTGCGAGCCAGTTTGTACTACCTTGAGTACTTTAGCTCTAACTCTCTCATACGATCTCGGAATGAGTTGATTTAAGATGCGTTGGAAAGATAACGAAAACGCCTACAACTTTTGTCTTTTGAGTATATTCAGAATCAAAGCTTATCATGGCCAAAATATCACCTTTTTGTGCGAGCCACCAAATAGTGGCTCCCCCCCCCGCGAGCTAGTTCATACCACCTCGGGTATTTTAGCTCTAACTCTCTCATTTGATCTCAGAATAAGGTGATTCAAGATGTACTGGAAATATGACGAAAAGACATACAACTATTGTCTTTTGAGTGTTTTCAAAATCAAATCGCATCATGGCCGAAATGTCACTTCTTTGTGTGAGCCATCAAATGGTGGCTCACAGCCTTACGAGCTAGTTCGTACCACCTCGGGTATTTTGGCTCTCACTCTCTCGTCCGATCTCGGAATGAGGTGATTCAAGATACGTTGGAAAGCTGATGAAAAGATATACAACTTGTAATGAGCAAGCCACACATGGTGTGGGTGAGTCACACATGGTATTTTGCCCCTTTTGGGCGAAACACAATTCCTAGCTGAGTTGTTTTGCCATTTCGCGTGTCATGTTGACTCGTACGCTTCACCGATTCACTTCATACATTTCGTTAACTTAGAGGTGGCTGGTGAGCGTGCGGATCACTTAAAGCTGGTCGGTGAGCACGTGAGCCACTTGGAGCTAGATGATGAGCATGCGGGCCACTTGGCGGTTAGCGCTGGCCATTCTGGTAGTTTGTTGTTACGTCGTCAACGGTTTGCCGATTCACTTCATATATTTATCAACGTCAAATAATCTTCCTTGGCTTTGATAATAACATTTATTATCTTCTCTCTATCTTGAACTATGTTCGAGGACCTATAGGCAATTTTTTATGATTACAGATACCCCCTCCAAAGTGTTTCAGTCTTGTTTCTTTTATAGAAGAGCCTAAAATACTTTGGATGTGATAGGCCCAACCTTCAGTCGGTGTAAAAGGTCCTGTAATTGGCTTTAATTTTTGACTTCTTCAGTCTTCAATCTACTAAGTATTTTATCGAATAGATAAAGTTTTTTCGGTGCTGCCCCAAGAGGACCGTAGAAATCAGTCGTTCACATTGGAATGAACGAATGACTTATTGCATCGGTCTTTCTCTCGATATGAACACTCTCAAATCTATTGCAAAGACTCGAGAAGAATTACTCACTGACCGTGAGGTTTGAACTAGAACCCCCAGTCTATGATTGGACGAGACTGGCTCCTGGTGAGCATGGATATGTTTGAAATGCCTTGAATCCATAGACTTCTTATATCCTCCCCTTAATCTAGTCGTGCACCCCTAGCCGGGGGGTCTAGTGGGAGTGGACGACCCCCCAGTGGGGTTCAGGGTAGTGCCCCAAAGCTCCACCGTATACACCAGGTTTTGTATTGCATTTCGTTACTCGAACGCATGGCTGAGGTCCAGGTTTTCCTAGTGAAACACAGTCCTGAGATCGACGTTCAGTCTTATTCACACAGATCCTTTGTTTGGGCTCATAGATGTGAGGCTTGCATTCTGAAGCAGAAACACAGAGCACAGGGTCGCGTTTAGGCTCACAAACACGAAGCTCGTGTTGACTTGAGGATCGACATTCTCGGAGATGTGATCATCGTAGGAATCTCCTCCTTCGTCGAGCGGCGTTCTTCTTAGCCTGTTTTAAGGCTTTTGCAGTGACATTACCATCTGTGTTGATTAAGTTTGTCGCCTCAATAGGCCTCTTGCGACCCGATACCCATTGTCTTAGCGCGGGTTTAGCTGAAGCTGAGCCCACTCTATCGGAGGAGGGGCTGTCCAAGTAATCTGGCCCAAAGGAGAGGTCTTCCTTGGGCTATTTGGCTACAATTGGAGCAGTTAGAGCTTTAGTCTCTTTGGAGACTTTGTGGATCTTACGCATAGCCTTGGGACTAAAGGATCCAAAGGAAAGAACTTCCTCATACTTGGCTTGATCAAACTCAACAATATGAGTGTCGACGGTCGTTCCAGTGAGCTTGATGTCGGATTGCACCACCACTTCTTCATTAGTGAAAAAGCTCTTCCCCAGTAGAGTCACCATCCTTTGCTTGGTGGAAAATTTGTGAAATAAAAATGAAAGAATTGTGTTTGATTTTATTCTCTTTACCTGTTTAGAAAAAGAATGTTTACAACTCTCTCAATCTTAATTATAATTTGAATTCCCTAATTACAAAAGAGAAGAGAATTGATCTGAATTCTCCCCTTGGGTTCTTTATGGTGGCGACAGAGTGCCTCACTCGAATACTCGCATCGAGTTTGCTCTCCGTTGACGATCTGTAGAATGATTGAAGGAACTCTTAACGAGTTTTACGAACTCAGAACGAGTTCAAACTCTACGCCAAGAGTTGTTTGAACCGTAAGTCAGTTAATATCCAAGGATGAAAGCTCCTTGATCTCGATTGCTGAAGAACGCTTCCAGATAGCTTCCAGATCGGATGATTGAAGAAGCCCTTTGTTGATCTCTTGATCTGAAAATGCTCCAAAGATCCAAAGATCGCCAAAAGCCAGCTCATCCCCCAACTAAACTGTTTTTTTAGTTATTTATAGGGGATTAAGGGGTGTAACCGCCCCTTTAATTCGCTCCTAAGTGAGGCTGAATGGGATGTAACCGTGTAGGAAATTCATGCTAAATACATGCAAAATACGCAACAGAAGACTATATGTATAATTATGCTAAGCATGTAATTCATGCTAAATACATGCAAAATACGCAACAGAAGACTATATGTATAATTATGCTAAGCATGTAGAGAGCATGAAATACATAATAGGACCATCCTAATTAAATCTAACATAATCCCTACATTAAAGAGAGCATTCAAGAGTTAAAAAGTTATACTTTCGAAGCGTGGTTCGATGGAAGATCGAATAACCCCTAGCTCTTGCTCCTTGTAGTAGAAAATCTCCTCGTAGTGGATCTCCAAGTCTTCAAGTGGGCTTGATAAAATAGGAGTCTTCTTGAGACACAAGGCAAGATATCCACCCCGGGGTTCTTAAAATCCTACTACTTCCTCTTGCTCAAAGATTGCTAAAGTTTAGTAAGAGGAGAGCTCTCTTTTATTCTCTTATGGAAAAAAACACTTAGCCAATTTTTCATTAACCTTTCCATAAGAAAAAGAGCTCATATTTATAGAGTGAAATGTGTTCATGATATGAATGACTCATCCTATGAGTCATGCAATGAATCATCAAAAAATAATGATTAATCTAGTGAGTCATGCAATGAATCATCTTATGAATCATTACATTTCAAAACCATGTGCTAATAAACCATGTGCTCAAACCATACCACTAAGTGACTCATCTCATGACTCATTATACATGGTATGTGTATTTCATAAATGAGAATACCAAATCAATATTGTATTTCATAAATACGATATTTTGTAATTTTCCAATCATTGATTAATAAGTCATCATATGACCAAAAAGTCAATGAGTTGACCACAAGTCAACTGTTGACCAAAAAGTCAACTAGTTGACTAAAAGTTAACTTTATAGGAAAAATACTAGAATTTATTTCCTAAGCACATAACATTCCGATTTTATCGATATACATAACCGTTTATGTGTATTCGGTAAAATCATATATGCGTATCAATCATACGCATCACTCTATAAATTGTGTTTCATAGGATTCAAGTACGCGCTTGGTGTGACTCTAGGGCCCAACTTAAGAACTCGGCAGTGGATCATATCCACAAGTACAACATAGGTGCTAGCTACACATGAAGACTACCCGGGTATAAGTTGTGATAAATGTCTGCAAGATGCTTACACAATTTTATCAGGACCACTCAGTGATAATGCCGTACAGTCCGGTCTCTTCGTCAAACCATGTCAAACTATTAAGCCTAGGGTATGAAAAACTGTCAAACCTTAATTGCTCAATTAGTGTTTGTAGATATTAAACTCATAACCTATAAGATCAAACTGACACTCAGTTTATCTTATTTACCTCGGCCAAGGATTTCCAGGCTATAGTTATATCAAACAATCTTATGACATCAACCCCTATACTGGGGGAGACGAATCCCTTCTTGGCATCTTAATATCTACTTATGTCTCGGGATGTACCCAACAAGAACTGTTATGCATAATTCAATAAGAACTATGGTTAGGTAAAAGTCTAAATACATCTTTACTGACATATAAGATATTGCACTCATGCCTCAGGTCAAGAGACTACTATGTACTTTATCACTTGAGAACTTCTATTTGACAGTTAAGTATAATTACCAACTAGATGTTCTCAATGAGTCGTTCAGTCAACTCATTCACTAATGAGTCACTTGTATACTATATCTTGATGTCTCACATCAATGATCTAAGAGATGGATCATCGTCCTTCCAAAGAAGAAATAAAGTATACACTAGTCTTACCAAAGTGATGATGTCCCATTTCAACACTTCATCGATTAGGAACATTTTAGAATATACGTTAGCGACAAATCAGATCTCTTCACTATGATCATATCCGAAATGTCTGATAGTCTAGTATCATTCTAAGGACTTTATCTGTATTAAAATACCAGATAAATCTGACCAAAATAGCATACTATTATTTTAAACAAGGATGTTATATTCATATAGATCATGTTACAATATACAATTATTGCCTACAGTGCACCTATATCCAACAAACCGCCCCCCTTAAATCACTCCTAAGTGGAGTTGTGATCCTCTCAGATCGTGGAAAATGGTTTTAAAACCGTTTAGCTCATGTTTGAACAAGACAAACACAAGAATTGTGTTCTGGCATGAATTCCACGTTCGAACGCATCGTCAAGAAGATCTTTTGCAGCGTCTGAAAGCTGCGTTTGTAGCATTTGGAAGCTGTGTTGGCAGCTTGTTGGAAGCTGCGTTTGGCAGCGATTTGGAAGCTGCGTTGGCAGCTTGTTGGAAGCTGCATTGACAGCTGGATCTGAGCTGCGTTTGCGGCCAAGTTTGAGCTGCGTCCATGGGCTTGAGCTACATCAGCGATGGTTGATAAGGAGTTGCGTCCGCAGTTGAATTGGTACTGCGGCTATTCTGCGTCAGCGGCTGTGAACGCGATGCATCTTGATGCTAGTGCACGGGGAGGACCTCCTCATCTTGATGCTGAAACGCGGGGAGGACTTCCACGTCTTGATTTGAGGAGACCGTTAATTTGTAGTCTCTTTTTATCAGAGCATTGCAAAGATTGTTGTTTTATAATCTTTGCTTTAGATCTTTGATATGTGAGAGTCTTTAGGTTTTAACTCTCGCTGTTGATTATGAAGATTATTGATCAGAGCTTTCATCGATTATTATGAAGGTCGTCGGATTGTAACCTTTATCGATCTACGTGAAAGTCTTCAAATTGTAGTCTTCTGGAAGCCGTTAAATTGTAACTTTCATCATTGATGTTTGATGGGGATAAGCTATCTGCAGTAATTTTTAGACAGCCTACAAAAATTTCCAACAAACACTCGCACACTGACGATTACCACTCACTTGCCCAAGAGCTAGCATGCCACTTTATTTGGCATCCTCTTACATTTTCGGCTTCGGATCCACTTAATTAAATATTGAGGGTGATTAGAGTTAACATATTTTTGGAATATGATGAGTTTTGTGCATTTGATAATGGGCTGGATTAAGATGAAGGGGAGAGAGGAAGAAGATCATTAGCTTGAAATTCAATTTTATATTCTTGTAATTCTACTTTGTATCCGCATAACTTGTAACTTCACTTTGTTCTCATTATAATTTCAGTATGTATTTTGATCATATGTTGTTTCACTTTTCATGGGTTGTTTAAATTTTACCAAGATGATTATTTTTAAATACATATATTGATCAAACATGATTTTTGGAAATATACTTTGCTTTTTCATCACATAGTATGATTTTTCTTCTTGGCTTTATTTATGAGAGGTTTATATTTTGAGCAACCCCCGGATTTGTTGATCCTTTCTTTTTAAAATCATGTTTACTGGGTGCATAAAGTTTTATATGGGTTGAAACAAGCTTCAAGAGCTTGATATGATCACCTCTCTTGCTTTATTGACAAAATTGATACAAATTGATATTGTTTGTTCTTATCCTAAGAATACTTCTTTTTGATCCTTGTGGATAAAACGCATAAATGGTTCGACATTATTTTTTGTGTGATCATGTAGATAGAAAAGATGTGTCCCTTATTTATAATGATACAAAATTCCTATTAGCAGACATCTTTACCTAAGCTCTTTTCGAAGAAATCGTTTGCCATATAAAAGAAAAATTGGGCATGTTTATAAATTGATTCATAGTTGTTTGATCACTTGCTTACATTCTTCAAAATAATGTTTTATGATTTCATTGATCAAGCATGTTTTGATATTAATTGTAATCAATCGTGATTCATGATTGAATGTTTATGAACTTTTGAATTTCACTTTGGCTTTCATGGATGTTTATGATTTTTCTTCATTTTCTAATTGGGGATATATATCAAGATCTTCATTTAGATTTTCATATGGACTTTCATGATTTTCATGATTTACTTTTATTTAAAAATATCTTTTCATGATTTTCCTTCAATTTTTTTCCACATACATGCATACATATAAACACATATATATCCATACATTCTTAATAATGTCATAACTCTCCTATTAATTGTCCACTAATATTAACTTCTTTTTTGTAACCCCTCCACTAATCCAATATTAATGCCATCAAACCATTCACATCCCAAATAATTTATGTTCCTCATTTGCATAGTCTAATAATTTGGGTACATTTGTGAGTGAATCTACAATTTTGATTGTGTACGTATAAGAATAAAAACGCTGAAATTAAGATTGTAAGTTATATTTGACATGATAGCTGAGAATTGAATGCATGCATAAAAAAATTAAAGAAAAGTTGAAGGGTTGGGAGTTATCTTTGAAAGAGTAAATGAGAGTTGAATAGGCATGAAAAAAATTAAAGAGAGGTTTAAATGTTATATGAATAATAGAAGCCATATAAACCATCAGCTTCATATCGGGGAGTGTATTTAGAAGAGAGCTTTACAAAAGTGAAGAAATACGGGCTATCAATGCCTCTGTCATATCGGGGAGTGTATTTAGAAGAGAGCTTTACAAAAGTGAAGAAATACGGGCTATCAATGCCTCTGACTCAAGATGAGGGGGTCAAGTCTTTCATTACTAGCCTCACCTCTCAGTTATCATGTTAGATTTTCTAAATCCCAATTTAATTTTGAATTCTTCATTAATCTTTTGGGCTAATTTTTTTTAAAAAATTGCTCTTATTTTGGTCCTTAAGAATGGTTGGAGGCCGAGCTGTATATTTCATTCCGTACTCTGCGAGTTCAATGTAGTTACTAAAAGAATAGCCCGGTGTCTGGATAAAAATATATTACGAGTTATTTTTACAGGAACCTGGCAAATGATCCCAATAGCACCTGGGGTGGGCATTCAGATATAACACGACAACAATCCTTACAAAGCTCAAGGTAACGGAATCTGGAATTTCGCTGTTTATTTATTCTAATAGCCATTTATTTCTGATTCATTTTATCTGAAATCATGCCATCCATTTGTGCTTGCTGGGAAAACAATCACTCAATCAGACTACTGTAAGCCACAATTATCCATTTGCAGATACAGATATCCTAGGCCTAATATGCCTGAGGCTAATCCTGTGCATCATTCCTATGAGAATGTGAGTCTATCGGAGCCTCCAAATGCCACTCATCATGACTCTGCACAATTATATTTGATTCAAGGATCCTTATCTTCCGTCGGTGAGTACTTCTATGAATCAGAGCCCAATGGAGGCAAGTGGCGCTCGCGCAGCTATCTGATCTACTAAGTTCCCCTCTCTTAAAACAGCTTTCATGCTTTTTCATGTGGAACTCGGTTTTGACATTCCTTAGTTTGATTAAATGCTTTCGTTAAGATTGCTTGTGTAGTTGACGTGTAACAGACGAGGCTCCTACTGTTAACATATGAGATAACTTTTGCCAGGTTTGCGTAGTTTTTTCTGCAAGAGTGTAAAGTTAATTGTATAATCACCTTTGCATAGTTTTTTCTGTAAGAGTACAAAGTTCATTATATCATCAACTTCTAATGATTAACTATGCACAATGAAATTATATGTTGATGCTTGTCGGGAAATAAAATGGCCAAATTGTTTAAGAAGATGCAATTTCATTGAAAATATCAGATGATTGATGTTTTTTCATTGTGTTTCCTTCATTAGATGTTTCTTATAGACAGTTATCAAGTTGTTATATAAATTCATTGATTCTTGGCATCTTTTTTGCTCGAGGGAAATACCATAGAGCATTGCAAGAATATTTCGGTGTACTTAACTGTCTTCTTTTAGTTTCAAAACATAAGTACAGAAAATCTCGCTATGTATATTGTCTTTTTTCCATGTCAGAACTCTTTGATGGGATTCAATATCTTAATTCTATTCAAATTGACAATTAACATGTTTCTGTTTAAAGAATGTTAATTATAGAGCGGTAAATGAGAAATAAAGTATTTTAATCTTATCAAGTAGATAATGCGCAAGGTAACAGCCATCATATTGAAGTAATTTAGAGAATTAATACATAAAATATTCTACATGTATTTTGTTTCTAATATCGTACCTTCTCCCTTCGTGTTTTTGTTGTTCAGATACACATAGTGGATACGCTGGTTTCGTATAAGAACGACGAGTGGGACGAGCAGTAGAATATTTTTGTGAGGTGATATTTTCTATGAATTGTTCATTCACATTGAGTGTGGAGGTGTGATGAACAAAGAGTTTATTCTACATGTATTTTGTTTCTAATATCGTACCTTCTCCCTTCGTGTTTTTGTTGTTCAGATACACATAGTGGATACGCTGGTTTCGTATAAGAACGACGAGTGGGACGAGCAGTAGAATATTTTTGTGAGGTGATATTTTCTATGAATTGTTCATTCACATTGAGTGCGGAGGTGTGATGAACAAAGAGTATATATATTTATATATTGAGACACTATTTTTATAATGATATATCTATATGTGTTTCTTTTGTCTTATTGAATATGAGTTTTTATGATTTTTTTTATCTATACTCACATATTATTTTTAATATGCTTTAAAGCTTTTTGATAGAGGGAGCCTTCCCTAACTATTGTATATTCATTTGATATCATGCATATTTTATATCTTTTTGTGTAGGTTGTTTGTTATCATTAAAAAAAGGGAGATTGTTGGGTCTCATGTTTATGAGCCTATTGTCTAATCTAGTTTTGATGATTAACAAACAATTCCTAACATCGTGTGTCGAGTGTTTGTATTTGTTTTGTTAGGGAATCTACACATACATCCTTGTTGGCCTTCTTGTTTTGATGATGTTTAACAAACAATTTACTTCTAATGTTGTTTGTCTAGTGTTTGTATTTTCGTATTTATTCTAGGCAAACAACGAGTTGGAGGATGGATGGAATCGAGCATTCACGATCATAGCAAATGGAGGTTGGCGGAATTGTGGAGTGAAGCAACATACAATTCAAGTTAAAGATCAAGTTCAAGCTTCATCCGCATGTGTACCAAGTTGAGCTACAATGAAGATCAAGATCAAGCTTGGATAATCTAGTTTAGATTTTATATTATGTGTGTTAAGTACCTTAAGCTCAATATCATATACACACATGTATTTGGTTTCTATGTATATATATAGTTATATATATACATGCATGGTTTTGGGTTTTCATGTTTTGGACATACTTGCAAAATACATGAGTTTTCACAAATAGAAATTAAATTTGAGAAATTCTTTTTCTAACATGTTTGTTCTCATGTTTATAAATATTTCGCAAAGTTTCATCAAGTTTGGAATTGATTTGTTATGTTTAATGGAATTTACAAAATCATGTTTTTTGTTTGTGCATGTTCGTGCATGTTTTACAAAAAAGAGGAGTTTTCATAAATGGGAAGTGATATTCAAGAAATTCTTTCTTTTACATGTTTATCTATATGTTTAGAAACAAGAGCTTGAGGAGATCATCTATTGGTGTTTGGGCATTCAACTATTCTCCCTCCAACTCTTGATATATTGAGAAGTTTTCTAAACTCTATTTCTAGCTTTTTTATATATTTGATTATCATTGTTATTAAGCTAGAACTACATTGAGTTTAGTTTTGATTTATATCTCTTTGTTCACACACAACCTTTTGAGCTTATTGTATTTACATTCATAGTATAATTTGGGGTTGTGGGTTTGTGACTAAGAGTTGTGCTTAATTGAGTTCTCACCTTGTTTTGAGAACAATCATTTGTCATATTTGTGCTTATTGTGAGAATCACTTTGTAATACACTTGTACACCGAGTGAGGAGTGTGTGGTGAGAGTCGGGGATCGTCCCAAGAGGAGTGGCGTCGGTTGACGTGCCTAGGGAGAGGTTGTAACCGAGCACTTGAGGGAGACACGGCTAGGTCCAACACTTAGTGGGTGTAGAGTGTGATTGCAAGAGTGTGAGTTGTAGAGTTTTCGGTTAGCTAGAAAACCGAGTGTGTAGAAGTTCCGGCTTCCAAACCAGATTGTGATAGTGGATTTCTCCCCGGGAGTGGGGAGCGGAGACGTAAAACGGAAGGTCCGAACTCCGTGATCATATTGCTTGTTTGAGTTTGGCTTAGCACACTTATATTTGTTCATATTTATAGCCTTTCTCTCATTGTTTATTTCATCCACTATATCATTTGTTTATGTTACCCTTGTGTTTGCATATCCTTGCATATATCATATAATATACCTCTTTGCTAGGATATATCACCTTATGTATATTGCATATTCTTGCACATAACTCTTGTATACCTATCTCGCAAGAATATACTTGTTAATTAATTTTAATTGGTATTTAAATCGGATTAGATTAGCATAAGACCCTAATCACCCTCATCTAGGGTCTAACAATTGGTATCAGAGCTTGGTGCTCTTTGATTTAAGGTCTAATTGCCTTGAGTTAAAGATCCAAGTTATCTCTTTGTGCTAATCTTGTTTTGATTATATTTGTATCTTGCTTGCATATTTTTACAAATTATGGATATGAATGATGCATCTTATTTAGGCTATGATTCTAGTGTTGCTCCTAAATTCAATGTTTTCCCCTATGCTCAATGGTGCTTTAGATTCAAAATATTTGTTCAATCTAAAAATATCGATTTATGGGAAATCATTGATTGTGCTTATATTGTGCCCACGTTGGAGAAATCCAAGTGGAGCAAACATGATAAAAATATGTTTATTATGAACAAGCTTATGTTAGACTTTTTATTAAATGCATTTGATTCATTTATGCCAAACAAGCTTGATTCTTTCGATAGCGCTTATACATTATGGAAATTCATAGAAGCGCATCAAGGGGACTTGGATGCTATCCGACAAGCTTTGGAGGATCCGGCTTCAAGTTCATATGGAGCATCATGCACACGGCCACTAGGCGATAGCCCTAGTGAGGTTTGAGAGTTCGAAACCATTAATGATTTACCTAATGATGAACTTGCTTGTGCTAGTGAAAAATTATTGCATGCCTTTAACAAATTGAAAAATAATTTTATTGATTTAAAAAGCAAGCATGACGATTTAAAATCCGATCATGAGAAGTTAGCTTCCAAATTTGATATCATTTCTCAAGAAAGTATTGCTCTTCAAGAAAATAATGATATGTTAAATTTGGAAAATAAAATTTTGAAATTGGATATTGCTAACTTGACTCATGATAAAAATAATGCCAACTTAGAAGTAGAGAACATACAAAATGATACTGCTTCTTTTATAAATGACTATTTATGTTCTACTTCTAAAAGTGCATATGTGCCTAAAAATGAAGATTTGAATCTTATGAATAAAAGCATTTCATCTTTAGATTCAACTTTGAAAACACGCATTAATAATCATAAGAGGCTTATGGATATGTGTGCCAAGTCTAAGTCATCATCTACTCATCATGCACACATATATAGCAAAATTTACAAATGCTCTATTTGCGGCCGAAAAAGTCATTTATCTAAATTGTGCTATGGTGCACACAAACATAAGAATTCTAATGCTCCTTGTGCATCTCATGTAGCTTCTTCATCTTTTACACTTACACATTCACATGCTCATTCTCACAAAGTTCATCATAAGCATGCTAGTGTGTTCAAGTGTGATCATTGTGGTCGTTTTGGTCATTTGGCCAAATATTGTTTTGATTTGAAAAAGAAATCTCATTTGCCAAATGTTTCTAGTAGACCACATGTTTTTAAATGTGATGTTTGTGGTAGATTTGGCCATTTGGCGAATTTTTGTTATGATTTGAAAAAATATTCAAACTTGCCAAATTTCTCAAGTAAACCACATTTGTTTAATGATGCTTCTCATTTGCGATATAATTTAAAAGAAAAATATTTATTTGCAAATGATTTCCTCTATTTTTGATCTTTATGTTTTTGTTAATGAGACACTATTTTCATATTGAGATATTTATGTGTTCTCGTTATCTTTTTGTATGTGAGTGATATTTAGCATATTCATGTATGCTTGCTCACATGTTTGCCATGATCCTTTTATTTCATATATTCTATATGGCATTTTGATAGGGGGAGCAATCCCTATATCTTTTTATGTTTGATACTCACCCGTGCTTATTGATAGGGGGAGCTTTCGCTCTCTTAATTCTTTTGTCCCCTTTTTGATGTTGTCAAAGGGGGAGAAATATTATGAGTATATTCTTTCTTATTTATATGCATGTGAATTTTAAATTATATATTCATTTCCTTCATGCATATATTTTTTTTTGTAAATTGTTTGTCATCATCAAAAAGGGGGAGATTGTTGGCTTTCTTGTTTTGATGATGTTTAACAAACAATTTACTTCTAATGTTGTTTGTCTAGTGTTTGTATTTTTATATTTATTCTAGGCAAACAACGAGTTGGAGGATGGATAGAATCGAGCATTCACGATCATAGCAAATGGAGGTTGGCAGAATTGTGGAGTGAAGCAACATACAATTCAAGTTAAAGATCAAGTTCAAGCTTCATCCGCATGTGTACCAAGTTGAGCTACAATGAAGATCAAGATCAAGCTTGGGTAATCTAGTTTAGATTTTATATTATGTGTGTTAAGTACCTTAAGCTCAATATCATATACACACATGTATTTGGTTTCTATGTATATATATAGTTATATATATACATGCATGGTTTTGAGTTTTTATGCTTTGGACACACTTGCAAAATACATGAGTTTTCACAAATAGAAATTCAATTTGAGAAATTCTTTTTCTAACATGTTTGTTTTCATGTTTACAAACATTTCGCAAAGTTTCATCAAGTTTGGAATTGATTTGTTATGTTTAATGGAATTTACAAAATCATGTTTTTCGTTCGTGCATGTTCGTGCATGTTTTACAAAACAGATGGGTTTTCATAAATGGGAAGTGATACTTAATAAATTCTTTCTTTTACATGTTTATCTACATGTTTAGAAACTTCCCTCAAAATTTTACTATTTTTGGAGTTGATTTACTATGCCCAATTGATTTTACAAAATCATGTATGTCAGCAGATTTTCAGAAACTGTATATCTGTGTTCAAAAATTTATTTATCTCAAATAAGAAATGATTTTTCAGAAATTATTTCTCTAACATGTTCATATACATGTTTAGAACCATCCCACAAAATTTCATAATTTTTGGAATTTATTTACTATTTTTCATTGATTTTATAAAGTCAGATACGCAAATTTCAAGAATGCTGGAATTTGGGGTATTTTGGTCTTTTCAGCCTGTAACGGCTAGTTTTTGATATTTTCGGTTTTTGGGGATTTGTGGCTGGTTTAAGAGGCTATAAAAAGCCCTCAACTTTTATTGTTTCTTATGGATGTTTAAGAGAGTTTTAAAAAGAGTTTTACAAGTTTGTTGAAGGGTTTTTAAGTTTGTTTCAAGAGTTTGTTTATGAAGAAACTTTCACAAGAGCTTGAGGAGATCATTCTTTGGTGTTTGGGCATTCAACTCTTCTCCCTCTCTCTCTTGTCATCTTTAGAGAAGTGTTTCTAAACTCAATCTAGCTTTACATTTATATATAAATGTTTGATTATCATTTTATTAAGCTAGAATTTATTTGAGTTTAGTTTGATTTGATTTACTCTTTGTTTACACACACAACCATTGAGCTTATTGTATTGGGTTGTGAGAGATAGTAACATTGAGTTGAACCTAATTGAGTTCTCTCCTTGTTTAGAGAACAATCACTTTGTATTGAGCCTATCTTGTGAGATCACTTTATAATACACTTGTACACCGAGAGAAGTGTGTGGTGAGAGTCGGGGATCGTCCCAAGAGGAGTGGCGTCGGTTGACCAACCTAGGGAGAGGTGGTATACGAGCACTTGAGGGAGACACGTCAAGGTCCAACACTTGAGAGGGTGTAGAGTGTGATTGCATAGTATTCGTTGTGTGAGAGTTTTCGGTGAACTTGTAAACCGAGAGTGTAGAAGTTCCGGCTTCCAAACCGGATTGTGATAGTGGATTTCTCCCCGGGGGTGGGGAGCGGAGACGTAGGACCTAGGATATATCACCTTGTGTATATTGCATATTCTTGCACATAACTCTTGTATATCTATCTCGCAAGAAAATATTTGTTAATTAATTTTAATTGGCATTTAAATCGGATTAGATTAGCTTAAGACCCTAATCACCCCCCTCTAGGGTCTAACAATCCTCTGTTGGTGGTTAGTTAGACTTGCACCTACATGATCATATCCATTAGAGGTTGGAAGGAGAATATGATTGAAGCCGTCACTATTCAAGTCAAATACAAGTCCGTGCTTCATAACTTTTATCAAGATGGAGGATCATACAAGATCGAGCTTAACGAAGATTTTTTTAATGGCCGTGAATTCTGATACTAGTTAAATAATTTTTTTGGTATTTTAGAATATTCAATTATTATTTTTAAAAGAGTATCTGTATTTTTCTTTATTTTCTAGATTTTTTCTTTGATTTAAAGTCCAAGTTTTATATTTATTTAAATGATATTAATATTTATAAATTAATTTTGTGCGGTGAAATTTTTTGGAATTAATTTGTTGTATTATTGATACTATTACGTATTATTTTTAAATAATATGTTGTATTGTTATTATTATTACATATTATTTCGTATAATATGTTGTATTATTAATTACATATTATTTGTATAATTTGTTGTATTATTTTTTTATTGCATATTATCTGTGGTATAGTATAACTGGTACGTTTTACTTTGTGAATGATCATCCCATAATTATTTGATTTTAAATATAAGTAATTATATTTTTTATTAATTATTCTTGTTTAATTGTGCAATTTCTTGCCTTATTTCTACTGTTACGTATTATCGGTTATAATACTACAACCGGTACGTTTTGATGTGCAGATAATTTCACATAATTATTTAATTTATTTTGTAATTATTATTATTTTTAATTAATTTTTAAAAACCCTAAATACCCCTTACATATATATATTATCCTTTACTTCTTCTCTGTTCACATTTCACCCCTCCGCCCATCTTTCGTTCTCTCTACTCCTCTTTCTCTCTCTCGTCCATGTACACCAGATCCCCATCCTCCTTCTTCACCTCCTACTCCCCTCTCGCTCTCCTCCGATAGACCCATGCGCCGCTTGTTAGCCCTTATGTTTTGATGATGTTTTACAACCACCATTATCGGTACTAATGGCTTATTGAGTGTAAATGTAGTAAGTTCATTTATCAAGCTCGTTAGTGCCATTAATGGAGGATGGATGGAATATACGCTACAACGAAGATATCCAAAGGAGGAGGAGGCCAAGAAATGAAGCAGCGTTATTTCAAGAACGACAAATTCGACTAAAAGCTTCATTCAATTCAAGCTATATCAAAGCTCAAGTATTGCTCTCTATATGAGGATATTAGCTTTCTTTTGTTTCCCTCTCTAGTACTAGAATGTAGGCAAAGAGTTACTAAGTTTACTTGAAGCTATTGGGAATCACACACACGATTTCATACTTATGTTTTTTAAGCGTTTTTCATAAAATACTATTTTTCACAAGTATGAGGACCTATCTGCAAAATTCTTTTTCTAAACAGTTTGTTTTTAGTATTAAAACTTTCAAATCGGTCGACCGCGCCGGTCGACCGACGGTGTCTCTGCTTGATTTCTAAGTTTTTAAGGTTGTTGGCGGTCGACCGAAATTTTCGGTCGGTCGACCGACGTAGTTTTTCGGTCGACCGAATGTTTGCTTCGGGCGACCGAATTTCTCTTCGGTCAGCCGTGACTTTTTTAAACGGTCGTTTTGCCTCGTTTGCTGTGCTTTCACTTAATAGTGCTTGGCACAGTCTGAGCTAACAATCTGAAAAGGAGATTATCTTCCTAAATGGGAAGATTGGGTTTTGTTTTAAAATGATTTTATCTTTTCTATAAAACCCCAAGTCTTCTTCTTCTTCAATCAGCCCTAACGTTTGCAAAAACCAGAGAGCTCTGTTTTCCTGAGAAAATTTTCAAATCTGTTTTTCTCTGTGTTTTTGTGTGTGATTCACTTCCCAGCTTCAGTAACCTTTCTCTTTGTCATAGGGGTTGTGTAAAGAGAGAGTCTTTTACTTTTTTCTTCTGCTGTGAGGGTGAGATCTTGTGTAAGATCTACTGTGAGGGTGTGATCTGTTGAGATCAAACTGTGTAGTGAGAGAGATCTGAGGAGATTACTGTGTAGATAAAGTTCCGGCTTCCAAACCGGGTGTGTAGTGGATTTCTCCTCGAGAGTGGGGAGCGGGGACGTAGGCCAGAGGGCCGAACCTCGTTAACACATCGCGCGTCAAGGATAACGAACTCCTAACCCTATCTCTCTTCCTTTTATCACATTTTTATTTTGTGTTTTGCTTGTGCTGAATTTATATTGCATATTAGAGCCTCTTGACCCTAATCACACCCCCCCCCCTCTAGGGTCCAACAATTGGTATCAGAGCTTGGTCTCTATATTAATTTTTGGTTTAAT